>NW_015745501.1:0-426 GCF_001515625.1 Sinocyclocheilus rhinocerous
ACTGAACTAAAACGTTTACATTTTTTAGTATTTTTTATTTCAGTTGACACTTTTTTTCTGGTTTTAGTTTTAGTTTAATTTTGTATATGAAAGACATATTATAGTATCACTGATATTCTATTTTAGTTTTTTTAATAAATATTCTGATTTAGTTTTTGTTTTTATATTTTCATGTTTTAATTTTAATTTTAAAGTTTTAGTAATTTTATGTTTTTAGGCATATTTATTTATTTACGTATTATATAATTTATATATAATATTATATAATTTTTTATATCGTTTTTATTCATTTTTATTTTGGTTTTCATTTGAGTTTGTTTATTACTTTGTTAAATTAAACTATAAAATGAAATGTTGCCTTGTCAACTAACTGAAATAACATTTTTGTTTTATTTTTTTCTTCAGTTAACAAAAATGTATTGTTTT
>NW_015745502.1:0-426 GCF_001515625.1 Sinocyclocheilus rhinocerous
ACACTGAAGACTGGAGTAATAGCTGCTGAAAATTCAGCTTTGCCACGACAGTAATAAATGACATTTTAAGAAAATGTTCTAATAAAAAAAGAATTATTTGAAATTGTAATAATTTTTCACAATATTACTGTATTTACTCTATTTGATTTATCATAATTATAGGATTTTTTCATTATGAGTCTAATGTAAATATGAATATTTTAATTGTTCAGTTTCATGGTACATATCAAAGTATTTGATGTGTTACCATGATACCACCAAAGTACTTTTTTGTAGGCCTGTATGATAATATGTAGTAGGATGTCCATGCAAACCAGCACATAAAAATTCACCCTTTATACAGTTAAATACTCACACAGACTGGCACTTACACACACAGAGAGAGGAGTTTATCTCCTCCATCAATTTCCTCTGCATATGGTGGCT
>NW_015745503.1:0-425 GCF_001515625.1 Sinocyclocheilus rhinocerous
ATTTACAGACAGGAAACATTAGTGGCAGCAGGACCATAAAAATTGATTATTTCATTAAAAAGACTGAAAGCAAACCCATCAATATTTTAAGGTCTTTTTGTAATTTTAATGTGTACTGGTCCTGAAAAAAGAGAATGTGGGTTGAAAAGTTTAATCAGCATCACAGATAGAGGGACAATATAAAGTGTTCTACCATATGATTAACTGCACTGATTGTTCTACTGATGTCCTTTTTAACACTCACAATCTTACTCTCCATAACTGGCATTGATTTGTATGTATGTGTGTTTAAATAAGGTGCATGCATTAAAAATTCAAAGGGGCACAGCTGGAGAGAAGGGAAACAGTACATTACATTGCATGTCGTTAGTCCATTAGTCAATGGTCATTTAGCAGACGCTTTTATCCAAAGCGACTTACAAATG
>NW_015745504.1:0-426 GCF_001515625.1 Sinocyclocheilus rhinocerous
AAATAAATTCAAGTGTACAACTCTAAATGGTGCTATGGGTGGTGCTATGTAACTTTGTAAGCAACAGCTTAAGAAAAAATGATTTCAAACTTTGAATTTATTTTAACTAAAAAGACAAGTACACAGTCAAGAACAAATAAACAAATAACAAGCAATAGTGCAAATAATTATAATAGAACAAAGATACAGATAAACAATGCTTTAAGTTTTTCAGGTAGGTCTAACAGTAATACTAAAATTAATCATATGTAAAGTAACACTTTTTTTATTTTATGCATGTATGTATGTATTATTTATTTATTTACTTACTTAGTGTAACATTAAAGGGACGGTTCATCCATAAACGAAAATTACCCTATGATTTACTTACCCTCAAACCTACCTAGGTGTATATGACTTTCTTCTTTCAGACGAATACAATCAGAG
>NW_015745505.1:0-426 GCF_001515625.1 Sinocyclocheilus rhinocerous
TTTATTTTTTGGCTGTAATTTCTCAGCAAAATTTAATGTGATTAATCTGCAATTAATTAGATTAATCGCCACATTGTGTAATTAATTGGATTAAAAGTTTTAACTGCTTGACAGCGGCTGAGCATTTTTGAGAATAAAAAGCATATCAAGAAACACAAAATTAATACCCATGGCTCCTGATGTCATATTGAGGTCTTGTGAAGTGAAACATTCGATCCGTACAAGAAACTGAACATTATTTACAATATTATTACCTGTAATCCAAAACCTCAGGCAAACTGGGAAATCTGATTATTTTCTGCACACTGGTTCTTTCAGACAATTCCATTCAATGAACTGGTTCAATTCACTGGTTTCAATGAAATGACTTAAACACATACGCAATTATATTATTAAAGCACCCAATAATGATGTGAAACTTGGATG
>NW_015745506.1:0-426 GCF_001515625.1 Sinocyclocheilus rhinocerous
CAAGACAAACAAGGCCAATTTAAACCCACTCCCAGATGAGATTGCAGTCTACAGGCAGCTCCTCACCTCAAATACAGACAATCTGCAGCAGCAGACAAACATACAGATGTTTGCATATTGAACGGATCATATTCTACACTTTGTTTGATCCACAGTGCTAGTGAAGATTTCTTGCACCAAAAACAGTCAGAAAGTTTTTCCATAACCATTTTCCACCAAAACATACTCTCAAGGATGAGCAATCTATGATAGAATTAGCATTTTTGTGACGAATTGTTCTGTTCTGAAAATAAAATACATTTTATTACATTAAAAAACGAAACGAAACGAAATGAAATATGTTATTATTACCCTGGTCCCAAACATACTCAATGATTAGAAGTAGGGGTGCTCCGATTGATCAGCTACCGATCACTATCGGCCGAT
>NW_015745507.1:0-426 GCF_001515625.1 Sinocyclocheilus rhinocerous
AATCCACACCACTCCAGTCCATCAGTTAATGTGTTGTGAAGTGAACAGCTGCACAAAAAGACGTTTTTAACTTCAAACTGTTGCTGCTGGCCAAAATGCGAGTCCATAATCCATAACAACGCTTCCTCCAGTGACAAAGTCCATCCCCTGTCTTCTTACATCGAAATACACTGACGTACTTATATTTGTAACTGTTTTGGACTGTTTTGACTTGTTAGTAATCTGTGCATATTTCTCTCCTGATTCAGACTGATGACTTTTTCACTGGAGAAAGCAATATTATGGATATATAAGTCTTTTATTTCAGCAGGAAGCAATGGTTTGAAGTTAAAAAGACCTTGATGGATTTGTTTCTTACAAACACGCAACTTTTCGCTTCATAAGATGTTAACTGATGGACTGGAGTAGTGTGGATTACTTGTGGAT
>NW_015745508.1:0-426 GCF_001515625.1 Sinocyclocheilus rhinocerous
CTCTCTCTCTCTCTCTTACCTCTTTCTATTATCAGCGGCTTCGAGGGACCGCAGGACTGCTGGCTGTGGCTAAATGGGATGCGAATAGCGGAAAATTCTCTTTCAGCTGACTTCCTATGGACAATCAGCGCAGAGCGTTTGCAAGGGCCTGTAGGAGCGTTGACAGGGCAAAGCCGGGTGACACAGGAACACGCTGAAGGACGTAAAGCAGCAGTAAACAGAGAGAAGTTAAAGTTAAAGGACTCTAATGAAGGAGAAGGTCAGATGTGTCACTGTGGGTGTTTGCTTCTCTTCACACTTTTAGGTCGTTTTTAACTTTCCAGTTCCACACTGTTCATACTTTACCACCGGGTTAGTCATTAAAGCGTTCACACATTATCATTTACATACTTAAAAGATAAATAGCATTGATTTTACAAGTGAAGC
>NW_015745509.1:0-426 GCF_001515625.1 Sinocyclocheilus rhinocerous
CGCTCTCTCTTTCTCCGGCCCCCTCCTCCTCCTCTTCCTCACTCTTCTTTTTTCATCCACCCTTAAGCCCAACCCTCTTTAATGATGATGATGATGGTTTTTAATAATGCTTCATTATGAGCATTACATAAAAATCACACAAGACTAATCAAATTCAATCAAAATTCCTATCAATTTAATCTAATAATCTCATTTCAATCTGAAATTCAATATAAGGAAAGGGTACACATCTAATTTTTGTTAACGCAACAGGATGCACAAAATTTAAATGTAGTTTTTAATACGCAAACATTGCATTTAAATGCAATGTTTGTCATATTAAAAACTACATTTACATGCTTCTTTTTCTGCCATCACTGTTGAAAAATAAGCATCTGAAACCAGTGATGGTTTAAAAGATGGTTTGCTGCTCTCCCAGTCTGGACT
>NW_015745510.1:0-426 GCF_001515625.1 Sinocyclocheilus rhinocerous
AATGAGCCTATTTTCAAAAATAGTGGAGTGTTCCTTTAAATATTTGCTTAGTTATGTCTAAAGCTTACTTGAATTTGTTCTACATCACTAGATGTGATATTATAATCAGATAAGTTATCTTAATAGAAAAACATTGTCTGATTGGGTGGCAAGGATGCAAGGTTTTGGACACAGCCTTTCATATCTTTCAATGACATTAAATTCAAGTGTATTCATTACAAGCCCTGAACATAATCTGTTCAATAATCTGCAACCTATAATGGAGACGAGGCTTGATCATTGTGACATATGTCTTCTTTAGAAATAAATACCCTTCATTAAATTTGAAGAGATGATCAATGTGAATAAAATTATCAGACTCATAGTGGGTTATATTCTAAATTACAGTGATTATGACTGTCAGCAATCAGTGTTGGAGACATATTT
>NW_015745511.1:0-426 GCF_001515625.1 Sinocyclocheilus rhinocerous
AACGACATGAGGGTGAGTAATTAATGACAGAATTTGCATTTTGGGTGAACTAACCCTTTAATGTCAGACTGGACGACAGTCAAGACGCATTAAAAATTGGTGCGTGCAAGAAAAATTGTCCGGAGTTTTACATTATCAACCCATACAGTACATGATCAGTGACTGCGAGTTGCATTACATGCGAGGCTGAAATGTTGTTGGCTATCATGAAAAGTATATGAATGGCGGCAATAGCAGCGTATTTAAGAAGAATAGTGTAATAGTGTAGTCTGACTCGGCCAGAATTTCGTCGGAGGTCAAATTTGATTGCAACAGCCAGCAATTGGTGAACATGTCAAACCAGACTACAGATTTTAGCCTAGGATTATAGGAATCTTTCAGTATTTTAAAAATTTGTCTCAGATGACCAAATTGAGGCCAAAATCG
>NW_015745512.1:0-426 GCF_001515625.1 Sinocyclocheilus rhinocerous
AATCTTTTGTAACATTATAAATGCCTTTACTGGCACTTTTGATCACTTTAACGCATCAATGCTAAATAAAAGTATTATTTTTAAAATAAAGAAATTATTGTAAATAAAGAAATGACTCACTTTTGATCAGTTTAATGCATTCCTTTTAAGAGTATTAATATTTTTGATGAATTAATTAAATTATTGTAAATAAAAAAATTACTGTCACTTTTGATCAATTTAATGTGTCCACGCTGAATAAAATTATTCATATTTTTAATAAATAATATAAATTACTTTAAATAAATAAATTACTGTAACTTGATCAATTTAAAGCATTCTTGCTGAATAAATTTTTTAAAGTTTTAAATAAAATAATAAAGTAAATTACTAAAAATAAATGGTCACTTTTGATCAATTTAATGCATCCTTGCTGAATAAAAGTTT
>NW_015745513.1:0-426 GCF_001515625.1 Sinocyclocheilus rhinocerous
ATACACACTATTTTTTATACAAATATAATTTTTTTTCCCATGGGTTTTATTATTATTTTAGTACTTCTGAAGTTTGCCAATAACTTTACAGCTCATTTGAGAACATTCTGTGGTGACATGCAGCTTTGACACTTTCGGTGTCAGTTGTGTTTGGTGTCGATGTGTTGTGAGGGTCCTGCTGACAAGATTTCTGCAAATGTTAGGATTCTGCATTTCACAAAATAAATGAATCCAGTTTATCTTTTCAACAAAGCAATATTTCTTAAGAAACGCTTGGCACACTTCACATAATTCATGATTTTTTTGGTCACTGTCTCTCCAGATGTGGAGACAAGCAACACATTTTTTTTTCGTCACTCAGTGGTCGGGGTGTTTATGTGTGAACTCTCGCTCGACCTCAACCTTTGATTGATGGTTGATTGGAGC
>NW_015745514.1:0-426 GCF_001515625.1 Sinocyclocheilus rhinocerous
ATTTGGCTGGTTCCTCAAGGTTTCTATAGATATTGCGATATATCGATATTGTGAATTATTTTGGCCACAATAACCAGGGTGTGAAAAATCTAATATCATCAAGATGCATCATTTTACAGTGTAAACACTCATATTACTTTTCTATCGTATTGTTTTATATTATATAAAACAATATTATATACGTACAACATTTAAATGCAATGAATCATATTTCAAAATGTTTCACTCAATTTCACAAATTTTAGTCTGGAATTATAGTGTGGGAAAAGTCTCCCTAACCTTGTTGGAGGATTATACAAGGCACGGTATAATGGAGAGTTCGCAAAGAAACTTTAATTGAAAAATGGAGCAGCCAGCTGTATTGAAACTGACAACAGCTACATCACAAAGTGCAAGTAAACAGTTTTATGATGCTTTGCCTGTAAA
>NW_015745515.1:0-426 GCF_001515625.1 Sinocyclocheilus rhinocerous
TCCTCATATGCCTCAAGTTTTTGTGTATTTTGCAAGACAACTGTACATTCGGAACTATACTCTTCACATACACTTATATATACAGATTCCAGATCACAATCCAACAATGATGAGGGATCATCATTTGGCCTTACACTCACCCCCTTCACATGCAGGCCTATTCGTTTCCCGTACGTGGAAGAGCATCCAACTCAGGCATCCTAACGGCAGCTGTGCAGGCTTTGGCTTTAGGACACTCTACACGTGAATGTCCTGCTTTGTAACAAAGAAAACACAGATGATTTGCTCTGCAGTGAAAATGGGTGGTGTGGCTAATATCTCCACACACCTCACATGGTAGAGTAGGCCTCCCTCTGCTTCTCTGTGACTTAAACGCACGATGCTCTGTACCAGCCTGATTTCTTGATTGCCCTTGGTCCAAGACAC
>NW_015745516.1:0-426 GCF_001515625.1 Sinocyclocheilus rhinocerous
ATTAACTTTTATTTCAGTTTTATTTTGAATTTGGGAAATCAACTTAAACTAAATAAAATTGAGAAATGTTATTGAATTATTTTTTTTTAGTTAATTTATATTTTAGTAAAATTATTTTTTACTTTTATATTTTCTATCTGAATTTTGTTTTCATTTAGTTTTAATAACATTGTTGTGGTTTTCGTCATTTGTAATATTTAAAAAAAAAAATTTCTATAAAAGTTAATTTTTATTTCAGTTTTAGCTGCATATATTTAAGGAACTCAACTTTAAATGAAAATGAGAAATGTTGAACATTTTATCTCATCAAAACGCCATCACTGTAATGCAAAAATTATACATAATTATAAAATGTTACATTAAATTAAGCATATTCTATATATATATATATATATAAAACCAAAATCTCATTATTTTAATGTAAAC
>NW_015745517.1:0-426 GCF_001515625.1 Sinocyclocheilus rhinocerous
ACATCTTGGATGGCCTGAGGGTGAGTACATTTTCAGCAAATGTTTCGGGTGAACTATTCCTCTAAATATGTTCTGCTCATTAATTCAAAGAGTTATCAAAAAGAGACTAGAATTTGGAACTGGGAGAGTCAGCATTTGTATCATTGGGTTTCCCATTGCATTTCTACTTGTGCTATTATTGATGTGAACATCACAACTCCCCACACTTCGGCAGACATTAATAATACATTACAGCAATGCAATAAAACATTATATTAAAACTCATATTATTATGTGAAGGCAGAACAATGCTGAGGAATGACTGCGTAACTGCAGAATGACTGACAGCGCAATGAAATGAGGAACTTGCATTTTCGCTTGAAAGAGACAACACAAAAAAAGACAAAGAAAGACTGATTAAAGCTCATTTTTGGCCATTCCACTGAA
>NW_015745518.1:0-426 GCF_001515625.1 Sinocyclocheilus rhinocerous
ATCTCGAGAACTCCATTAAGGATCGGGAGCTAAGAAAGAAAAATTATATTGCTCATATAGGTTCCTCTAAGGAGATTTTAGGGACAAAACTGATGCTTAAGAGACAGACAGTAGTTGAGAAAGTCTTCATTAAGTATTCTAAACTATTAAAGAACAAACAATGAGCAATAAAAACAGGAGACACAAACTGAGAAAATTCACAAATGAGATTGTATCTTTCAATTGTCTCTCCTAGAATGCAATGAGAGCAATAACTCCTAACTTAGAAAAAGCTGATAACTGTTCAAATATCATTGAGAAATTCAAGTCTCCTGATCAGTACTGCAACTGAAAGAGCAACAACATTTTCATTTAGTTAACTCTTTCTCAGAGCTTCTCCTTAAATTCCTTAGGAGAAATACAAATGAGACAATTGTTGGGTTTTTT
>NW_015745519.1:0-426 GCF_001515625.1 Sinocyclocheilus rhinocerous
GTCAGGTTCACGGGTAACTTCAAGAATGTTTTGTTGTCACTTTCAACAAAGCATCAGATGATGATGGCCTACCATTGGCAGAAACATAAAAGCATGTCTACCCTAATTGTCAGCAAAGTGTCATCTGTGCCTCTGGAAGTACTAGATGATAGAATCCAAGAATCTGTTAAGGAACTGTTCCCTCAGCTAACCAGCATACAGTTGTCAAATGCTGTAACATACTATGGGACACGATATTCTGCTGGAATGATCATCCCATATGGTTCCACTGGAGGGCTCCCTGATTTTGTAGAGATTATACAGACCGTGATTTTGGAAACCAATCTCTACTTCATTGTGAAGAAACTCAGTGCCTGGTACCTGGAGCATTTTAGGTCTTTTCTGTTAGAAAGCAGTGGGGAATTGATTTTTGTTCATCACCATAGC
>NW_015745520.1:0-426 GCF_001515625.1 Sinocyclocheilus rhinocerous
ATTACAATTCAAAGAAAAACATAAAAATGTCATTTTAGGTCATTTGTTGTAGTTTGTGCAAATGTGCAATAACTGTGTTGATTCAGAAATATTCCGTTTTTTTTTTTTATCCAAATGTAAAACAAATTAAATTACTTTTTTTTTTTGCTTTTATATTCCCATGTTTCAATATCTATAGTATTGTGTGTGTATTTCATTCTGGAATTGTAAGTGCATTCTAAGCCATGTCTCTGGAACGATAATAAATTTCCCATTTCAAGGCCTCCGCTTCTTTGAGCCAAATGAGAAACTCCCGCATTCCTTGGACTTACGTCTTGGTGTTAAGGGTGTGGTTTTGATTCACTCATAGTTGACTAATGTTGTCATAGTTACATTCTATTTAGTTTAGTATATTCTTGTATTATATTATCACTGCTTTATGCAAAC
>NW_015745521.1:0-426 GCF_001515625.1 Sinocyclocheilus rhinocerous
ATTATTGTAATATAGTAAATTTTAATATACTACAATTTTTTTTTTATTATAATTTTTTTCCAATTAGGCATATTATTGCCTGAATTGCTCATTCATTCATTCATTCATTTGTTTGTTTGTTTGTTTATGTTAAAGGTGATTCTCGTTCAATTTTATTTTTAAGATTAAATTGTATTATTTGTAATATATTATTTTATTGTATTTTTTTAATTAGATTGTTATTTACATTAGCATTTTTATTTACATTGGCATGCATTAAATGCTGTACAACAAATACTACGTAGTATAACAAATACTACCACTTACCACTTTCAGTGATTTTTCTTTTTTGAACTGTATTGTTATTGAATTATATTGTAAATATAAAGTATGTGGTGTTACAAAAAATAGTCTTAATTTTCTATAGTTAACTATATTTAAAAAAAA
>NW_015745522.1:0-426 GCF_001515625.1 Sinocyclocheilus rhinocerous
ATTATCAGGAAATTTTTATTTGAAAGTGAACTAATCCTTTAACAGCACTGACACTGTTATTGAACTGAATTGAATCAACATTGAACTGAATTGAATCACCATCGAACTGAACTTGAACTTGTATTGAATAAATTGCTGTAGAAATATTCTAACATTTCATAATTGATGAACAGTTATTGAACTGAATTATATCAACACTGAACTAAATTGAGAAACCTCAAACTATAGTCCCATTTAGACACTTGTTCGCCTTTTTCAAGAAAAGTAAAAGCTTTTAAAAATCACTGGGGATATTTCTGATATATTTTGTATTGTAGAATATAAAAAAATACCTTGAGAATATCTTGACCTATAAATATTAGATGAAACACTTAATAAATAAATAAATGGATATAAAAATTAAATCTAAATATGAAAATAAAAAAT
>NW_015745523.1:0-426 GCF_001515625.1 Sinocyclocheilus rhinocerous
TAAGCTCCGCCTTTTGGCATAACCCTCTTATAAAGCACAGAAATTGACATATATGATGGATTGATACCTAAATCTGCTTGAATTTGTTATCTTTCAAAGTAATGCCATTTCTCAAATTTTCAGTTACTTAACAGAGGTATGATGTGTTTTTACACAGTTTTATTCAGTTTCCTATCATTGTGGGCGTCAGAGCACATACAGAGCAGAGTCTGTCAGTTTAGCAGTGAAGAAAATCTGACTCACATTGACAGGCAAAGTCAGCTAAATAAATGAGTTACTGAATCACTAGCATGAACAAAGCATTCACTTTTTCAAAGTAATAATTGCTTAATGAAACTTTTATGCTTAATTTCCTTCATCTATTAAGTTAAAGCAGGTGTTACCATATCCTTTTATTCACAGAGGTTTTGTGGCTCACGTAAAGTA
>NW_015745524.1:0-426 GCF_001515625.1 Sinocyclocheilus rhinocerous
AATTAAGATTAATATAAGCCTATCTTCTGATAATGGTGCCAAAGACACCATCAAGCTCAATCAGAGCTGTATGACGTTTTGTTGAGATGAAAAAAAGAAAGTGGCATAATCTTTCTGAAATCTCTCTAGGCCTATATAGTAAGAAATAGATAAATAAATAAGAAGTGACCACAGATGAAGGAAGCAGTAGTGTTTTTTCGCTCTCTCTCTCTTTCCTCTTTCTTATTTCTCACAACAAACCAAACAACAGACAAATTATCCTTGCAAATCCTATAAATCCTTATGAAGGAGATTCGGACTTTTAATACAAATTCCTGGGACATTGAATAAACACTATTTATAATAATGTCATGGAGAAAATCTAATTTTCAGTGGAGAATCTTCATTAGACCTAATCTGAAAGCGTTGTCTCTATTGACATAACTG
>NW_015745525.1:0-426 GCF_001515625.1 Sinocyclocheilus rhinocerous
ACCAGAATATACTTCACTGGTGAGTTTATTTGCTCTTTCAGTCATCAAGACATATTAATTATCACTATGTTTATTTAATATTCATTATGTGTTATTTACTACTTCATCTTTTTAAACACTTAGGAAAATCACAATTAACCCTCTAGTGGTTGCTCCACACAGAGATGAATATATTATAGATATTCATTTCATATCACACTTTCTTTACAGAATCAACTCAACTAACTGAGTGTCACAATCATACAGCGGTCGACTGCATTGATCAAAATCAAACACAATATCAGATTATCATCATCATATCTGCTCTGATGAATGGGCTTCTGCACATTGTGGTGATCCGTGAGTTATTTTTCTTATTGTTCTAAAATTATCAAATTAAATACACATTAGTGTAAAAATATCAATATAATGCTGTTCTCTATAGGT
>NW_015745526.1:0-426 GCF_001515625.1 Sinocyclocheilus rhinocerous
ATGCTTGCTGTGAGTAGCGATTTTAATGAACTTACTTTTAATTTACAGTAACAACAAAGTTTTTACTTAATTCCTTATTCATGCGTGGTGTGGAGCAACAGAACCCCGCACGCGCTGTTTAGTTTAGTTTTAGCGCCTGAGAAAATATAAAAATGTCGAATGTTGACGGCAAACGCATTGTGTTTTATTCTTGTTTTCGCTTTTATACGTTTCGTGAAATAGACATTTTCACAGGCGGTTATTAAAAAAAAGCTGCGTCGCCATCACGAGCTACATTTATACTGACCTAATAAATATGCAAATAAAAACGGGGTTTACAAATGTGTAGTGAAATAAAAGCTGACTACCTAGGATTAATTACTGCTAAATCCCTTACACTATAAAGTATCAACCAGTATTAATAGAAACCTTTTACAAAAAAAAAAA
>NW_015745527.1:0-426 GCF_001515625.1 Sinocyclocheilus rhinocerous
AAACATTATATCGTTGATAAATTTTTTTAGCTATATCGCCCAGCCTTACTTAAGATGTTAAGTCTTGTTTTATGAAAACTATCAAAATTACTAGTAAAAATTACAAGTAAAAATGTCTGTCAATAATGCAAGATAAATAAACTTAATTCAAAAGGCAAAACCAGATTATATTTATCCAATTGATAGATTTTATTTCTTGTTTTAAGCATAAACTTACTTAATTTGGATAGATTTTTCATAAAACAAGACTTCATATTGTATCAAAAAAGTCATTTTGAATTTTTGGACATTTGTAATGGGGAAAAAAAGACAAAAATACTAAGTAAGAAAAACATTTTTGCAGTGAACTACTGCCCTAATAGCTGCATGTCTCTGCCATCACTAAACGAAACTAAAACAGGACAATTAAAACTGTTAATACTTACA
>NW_015745528.1:0-426 GCF_001515625.1 Sinocyclocheilus rhinocerous
GTTGATACATTTTTTAGCTATATCGCCCAGCCCTACATTAAAGACATTTATAATGAGGTCTAAAAAGACCTCCAAGACTTTTAACTTTTTGAAATAGAAAAATTCGTTCAGAAATGTCAGAAGCAACATCAATACTTACTGACATTAAATAATTCAAAGCCTGATATTTCCATTTGATGACTCTTATCCTTGTGTGGTTTTCAGTGGCAATTTTCTCTTACAGTCCATCATTATTAAGCACTGCCTATCAAAGTTCATTCATCTCAAATTCTCTCTGCATAGCGGCTCCCACACAGAGACGTGACAATAAAACATCTGTTGTTGTCTCAGCTTTGAAATGCCAATCTAGTTTGTTAATCTGGTCAGATGATGAATATCATAAACAATATTTTGTGTTGAGTCATGCCCATGGGTGGCATTGTTAAA
>NW_015745529.1:0-426 GCF_001515625.1 Sinocyclocheilus rhinocerous
CTCTGCCCGTGTTGTGGGGCTTACTGCTGTTACAGAGTTTCTGTAGCCTAAAGTGGTACAAGTTTGATTGAATATACCGCTAACCTGCTAATCTCTGACAGACACATGGACAACATTTCTTCCTCAACATTTCTTCCTGAAGGATTTTATTGTTTTTATTCCTAAGAGGAAAAATGGAGAGAAGCACACATTCTTCAGAATATCTTCTTTTGTGTCCAACAGACACATACAGCAAAAAATATATATATTTTGAAATATATTTATAAATACAACATTTTTGCTCAAATATATTTATGTAAATATATTTTCTACCAATATATGTTTATATAAATATACATTTTAAATAAATATATTTTATTTTATAGAAATATATATTTTAAATATATCTTTAAATGTATAAATATATTTTGAAAGCATTTTAAAATA
>NW_015745530.1:0-426 GCF_001515625.1 Sinocyclocheilus rhinocerous
TTCCGTCTCTTTGAATTTCCATTAGCATGGGGCTTTAGATCGCTGCGGAGTCCTCTCTGCTCCTATTTGTCCATATGTAATACATTTCCATGCTCATTATCGCTCAAGGGAAGGGGAGTCTTTACAATGGAGAG
Source organism: Sinocyclocheilus rhinocerous (assembly GCF_001515625.1). Lineage (NCBI taxonomy): Eukaryota > Metazoa > Chordata > Actinopteri > Cypriniformes > Cyprinidae > Sinocyclocheilus > Sinocyclocheilus rhinocerous. Next base: position 135 of record NW_015745530.1, read on the forward strand.
ATCTGGATCTCTTTGGGGGGGTGTGGGCGTATGTGTGGTGACAGTGGGACCAGGTAATTGTGGGTCCTTTCTGTTCTCAGGTTCTGTGAGTGTGAAGATAGAGTGCTTTGTTGCTGTTTTCATTTTTTTTTGTCATTGGCTGTATGACAAAGATGAATTTATCTGGAACTGGAGCTTTCATTTTTTTTTGTGCAGTGAATTTAGAAAGCACGGATTTTTGAATCCCTCCGCAGTTTCCCTTAAATAGGATACAAAATAGGGCCAGAAATCCCCTAAAAATGAAGCTTTTATG
>NW_015745531.1:0-426 GCF_001515625.1 Sinocyclocheilus rhinocerous
TTATTTAGATGCCTGTGATCTCACACTGGATCTAAACACAGCAAACATTCATCTCATTGTGTCTGAGGAGAACAAAAAGGTGATGCATGTGAAAGAGGATCAGTTATATTCTGATCATCCAGAGAGATTTGATGAGTCCAGTCAGCTTCTGTGTCGAGAGAGTCTGTCTGGACGATGTTACTGGGAGGCTGAATGGAGTGGACATGATGCTGATATGTCCGTCACATATAAAGGTATCCGCAGGAAAGGAGGGAGTGATGATTGTTGGTTTGGATCCAATAAAGATTCTTGGAGTCTGATCTGCTCTGATTTTGGTTTTACTGTTCGTCACAATAAGAAGTTCACTGTCATACATGTCCCTTTGCGCTCCTCTAAGAGAGTAGGAGTGTATCTGGACTGGTCTGCCGGCACTCTGTCCTTCTACAG
>NW_015745532.1:0-426 GCF_001515625.1 Sinocyclocheilus rhinocerous
CCCTGTCGGTTTCGTAAGTACTTCTTTAATGTACATGGGTTATGAGAAAAGTTAAAGCCCAAGAAAAGCTGTTCGTAAAGGTTCTCATATCTTTTCTTGCTTTGTCTTCCCTCTCACCAGTGCAAACAAACATTAGTAAATGGTGAGTCAGAACACATGATGCTAGTTGATAGTATTTTGTTGATTTGTAATGAAATGATAAGATAGCTAGTAAGTTCTTCAGCTCATCTTTTTTTTTTCCATTTGCAGAAGAGAGGCTGTGTGAAGGTGTCAACGGGTGAGTATAGGTTTGGTGTCTGCTGAGAAGAGAGATAGCCTTTAGTGTGGTGAAAATGGATAACATGCTTTTGTGCCTTGCAGTGGCCCACTTGGGAGTCAGTCTCCTTCCTCGGATCGGCTGTGCAACTTTAGCATCTTGCAATATGC
>NW_015745533.1:0-426 GCF_001515625.1 Sinocyclocheilus rhinocerous
ATTGTGCCCTGACACTAACCCTTTTATACGAGTGATGCCTCTGAAAAGAGTGTCTTGTTAGTCCCATTTCCACATATGGATCAGGCTAGTTATTGAATTCTGTTTGACTGTCATCTCCATTAAAGAATCTCAGGGCCTAACAATTCCTTGGCCCAATCTGTTGTAAGAAAAATTAGCACTTTTTGCAAACCCAGCACAATATGTTTGGAGTTTATCACTTTTTGCAGTGAATAAAATAGTGAAAGGATGCCTCAAATACTCTCTGCAATCTATTTATGTCTAGTTTTATGCTGACATCATAACGGTTCAAGCCACCACACATGAAAAAACTTAAAATGCTTGAACGAAACCTAGAAATGTTGCCTCAACTAACGGAAATAAAATAAGTACCGTATTGACCCGAATATAAGACGATGTTTTTTTCTT
>NW_015745534.1:0-426 GCF_001515625.1 Sinocyclocheilus rhinocerous
AGCTGTTTTGTGGAGGTTTTATAGAACATGCTAAGTTTCAAACACATTAAAAAATGTTTTAATTAGGGTAGGGTATTTGTTCAAATTTCTGTTGTAATTATAGGAAGACTTAAAAGCAGTAATTTAAGTTACGTAGACATGCAGACTATGTATCTTTTAGCTTAATATTGAAGTTGATTTAGGAAAGTTAGCCATCTTCTTATGCTTGGTTAATGAAAATCTTTGCTTGTTGCTGTCTGCTGCTGTTGACTGTTTGTGTCATTTTCCCTCTGAAAGTTCTTCAAACAATCTGCATTTCTTCATTTACCTATTATGAAGTTATATTCCAATCTGAAATGTTTTCTCTTATCCTGTTGCTTTTTGACATAACTCTACTGAGATGCTCAAGGTCGGAAATTGCCAGTGGTATATTCCTCCTGCTAACAC
>NW_015745535.1:0-426 GCF_001515625.1 Sinocyclocheilus rhinocerous
AGTTATGCAAGAATATTCCCTGAAGGACAGCCAGGCAGCAAAAAGAATAGTGCTAAAGTTTAAAGGAAAATTATAAATATGGTAAGAGGGAGAAAGAGACTAATAGTAATATGCAACATAGACTGATAAAAAGAGAGGAAAGACTAATCTGATCAGTTCATGCATTTCCTGGAAATAACCAAATTAGAAAAAAGCGTATGCTAAGCGCATTTATGTAAATGTAATATTCAGCATGCAGATTAAGATTTTAAAAACTATAAATTTATAAAAAAAATTTAAAAAAAGGATTTTTTTTTTGTATGCTCATATTAATTCAGAGACTTTATGGAATATCTGAACTTTCAGAAATACATTTGTCACACTTTATGAATTTTAAAGTTGTCTGCAAAAAATCGGAAAGATGATCAAATTGCTCAAATGTATGCA
>NW_015745536.1:0-426 GCF_001515625.1 Sinocyclocheilus rhinocerous
AGGATAAAGCAGCGGTTTAGGAAGCAGGAGAACTCTGGAGGAACGTCGCCCGTCTCAGACTGAAACAAACTGCTGACCACGAGATCTTCACCTACAGAACAGACACCAGCGTTACACAGCGAGTGTGAGTCTGGAGTGTGTGTGTTATATGCGGCTGAAGTCGCACCCGAGCCGCTTTGAGCCGAAGGGTTCATGGCCCAGTGCAGCTGCCGTCTGAACTCCTGCCGGTCATCCACGTGAATGTAGTCGAACACGTTCTGATGCATCACATCCGTCTGAGGAGAGAAGCAGAGACGTCATGAAGCTCGGACCCCAGTCATCATCCAGGCTTCACACAGCTGTTCACACACACCACATCACCGACGAGCCAGAAATCAAGCTGCCAAATCTGACACAAATACTCTCACACACTCACATACACACATA
>NW_015745537.1:0-426 GCF_001515625.1 Sinocyclocheilus rhinocerous
AGTATAATAGTAGAGCTACAGCAAGTGTAATTGTTCTTGCCATGATGACATATCTAAAAAGACAGCTGAAGAAGAGACCATGTCAGAAGTATATATTAAATACATCAGTTTGTAAGATATAAACATGTGCATAAGAAATTAGGAAGTGTTTACATTCCACATGTTCACATTGATCAGATTTTTTCAGGTCTACACCACCCCTTTCAACCCGACTGAAATTTCATTCTGCTTGAGGTGTTTATAAGGCGGCTTTCAAGTCCGAATCACCCATCAATCCAATTACATGTGGATTATTTGATTAAATGCAAAAGTAACTTAGTTGCATGCAACAAAGAAAGCATTTAGTACCACCAGTAAATTTAAAGGAGTCCTATTATGCTCTTTTTACAATGTCTTGAATTTGTTTTGGGGGTGTACTAGAACATG
>NW_015745538.1:0-426 GCF_001515625.1 Sinocyclocheilus rhinocerous
CAAAACGATGATGTCATTTCCGCTGTCATCCCACTTGGATACCTCAGCGTCCAGCTTGCTCTTCTCCTCCTGGAAACTGGCCACCTGCTCGGCAATCTTCGCCTTCTGCTCCTGGGGTAGCTGAGCCATGATGGCCTGCCAATTCCACAGAGAAGCTCATATATAACAAACCGTACATAAATCTGCTCACGATACGCTGATCTACGACTGTTAATGAGGAAAAGAGATGACACAGGATTTGCAATTGAAAAAGAAAATTTATGTTCTATCCCTCTTCCCGCTTCTTTCTTTGCTTCTCTCTTGCACCTTCCTTTGTCCTTCTCTCTTCTCTCAGTCTCTCTTTCTCTCTCTCTCATTTCTTGCATGACCAGTCCGGGCCGGGCGAGCAGGAGAGATTTTACAGCTTTGGCTGGTGGCGTATGGGCT
>NW_015745539.1:0-426 GCF_001515625.1 Sinocyclocheilus rhinocerous
GAGGCCTATAAAGAACATAACAATATAATTATAGATATAATTTCCTTTCTTTCCAAAATCAATATTACAAATTTGTAGTACACTTCTTATGGACCAACATGATAAGGACTATAATTATATTTCAAAATAGCAGAACCTTTTTGGCTGTTTATAATAAGACGGTGTGAAGGAGGCTGCATGACACATACCCGTTATAAGTGGTAGTTGAGCTCGGAAGACGCATCCATTTCAGTCACGGGGGTGTTCATGCGTACAGCGCGTCTCAGAGCAGCACTTGTGCGCCATGACCGAGCGGGATATCACCGCTTTCACACTCCTACCGACGACCACCGAGCAGAAAGATCCCAAACATAACTCTCTGCAAAAACTTTACTGCAGGAATGGAGGATACCATCTCCGGATCCAACCTAACGGGACTGTGGACGC
>NW_015745540.1:0-426 GCF_001515625.1 Sinocyclocheilus rhinocerous
TTTCGTCTCTGAGTGGGAGGATGCAACACAAGTCTCTGCGTGCAAAAGAAGCCGATAAGACCCTCTTTATCAGTACTCGATGGCCTGTAATGGAATCACAATCCATTAGGAAGCAGATGCTGAAAGTGGAAGAAAATCTGGTGTAAACTGTTCGCCAGAGAAAAAATTTACAGACTGCCTCATTACAGAAGATAATTCTTGTTTTGTGGTGTGAAGATCAATTAAAGTTCTCAAGAAGGCAATACTAATAACACCCTAAGATGTGGTGGTACTGATTTCCTTTTCTTAATTGTGTGGGTTAAGGTACACAATGGAAACTTATGCAAAGGGCATCACTAAGCAAGCCATCACTTTAAATTAAGCAATCAAATCGTCATTTGCAACACACTCTTAACATGACTGCTAAGTAACCGACACGTTCTTAGG
>NW_015745541.1:0-426 GCF_001515625.1 Sinocyclocheilus rhinocerous
CACTTTATTTTCTGTCCATACAGAGCAGTTCTATAATGAAGGCTCGCTGGCCTACAGCCGGTCCAGTGGATGAGATCTTGATTCGATCCTCACAGTATTTGATGGACACTGCCCATGACCTCCGTCTTCGCCTGAAAGCTTACACACAACCGGCCAAGGGCAAGGTATGGATTGACCACACTTTAATTCTTTTTAATTCATTTTCTAGTTTTGAAATGTGTCTAAATTTAATCGGCAGACCAAAAACCCAATTTAAAATAAAACATTGTCTTCAGGAAGATGGAATGAAAGTGCTAAAAGGCTAACTTGTTTCTGGGTTTTGGCCTTCAAAAATACATCATCCCTCATCTAGGGCTGAGACGATAAATCTATGCAGAATCAATTCGTGGATTGATTCTGAGATCTTCCGAATGCATCGCGATTCTC
>NW_015745542.1:0-426 GCF_001515625.1 Sinocyclocheilus rhinocerous
CATGAGTCACTGGACTGATTTAAAACTGATGGTCTGAGAGTCCGTTTTGGACAGATTTATTAAAAAGTTTGTGAATCAGACTACACTGGTCATGCTATTTGTTGTTGCGTGTAGCCACTAGCCAGCAAAGACATTGTAGGCATCAGATTAGTCTGTTTATCGTTTTGTAGTATTTAGTGCACCCTAGTCTTTTGCAATATAATCTTAATGTTGAAGAGCTCAAAATTCAGCTAAAATAATGTGTTTTCTGGAAAAACTGTCACAGTGCTTTAGTACAGTGTTTCAAGTCTTCAGAGTTGAACATCATGAATAGAACTGAATGATGACTACAGCTACCTAGTCATTCTACTAGTTAATTGCTTTCGTGTTGTTCAGGAAAAAAGTAACATCATACATTTTATTTTTGTCAGAATTTGTGATTTTTTT
>NW_015745543.1:0-426 GCF_001515625.1 Sinocyclocheilus rhinocerous
CATAAGAGGCACATATCAGTATAAACAGATGTTTATCGTTACAATATGCATCACATGACTAAACATGTGTCATTGTTTTTTTTTTTTTAAAACTCAGTTTTCACAGTCAACACTACAATGCAGAAACAGAGTTTTCAAATTTATCCACTTCAGAGAGTGTATTTGAAAAGCTCAGTTTTCGCTGGATAAAAACACAATCTCACTGTGGACAGAACGGAGAGAAACAGATGCACTTTCAAAAGTATCGGGATTAGTGCAGACGTAGCCTAAATGATGACAAAAATGTAATTTGTTGGGCAAACAGTTCTTTTGAAGAGATCATCTAAAAAGCCTAAATTAAATCTGCTCATCATATACAGCTATCATATCTCTTCACAATACTTGGATTAAAGGGGTCATATGATGCGATTTCAAGTTTTCCTTTCT
>NW_015745544.1:0-426 GCF_001515625.1 Sinocyclocheilus rhinocerous
GCTCAGTAGCCTACCTGGTGCACCACTACAATTGAAAGGCACAGCGCTGGGTTTGCAGTCCTGTGAAACACAAGTCACCATTAAAGACTTGTAGAAGAAAGCTAAAATGCCATACTTGCTTCAGCAAATGTGTTTTTATTTCAGGTTTGCATTTGTTAACACTATCGGTTAGGTTTAGGGTAGGGTTCAGTGTAGGTGCGACATTATTTTCAAACTTGATAGAGCATTAACCTTTTACTAGACAATAACGTAACAAAATATTGCTAGATTCACATTCATCTGTTTCCAAAAAAATCTAAAGCCCTTTTAGTGCCATTCGCTGCACAATGTGCAAGCGTGTAAGAAGCAATGTAATATTGTTTTGCAGAAATGTTGCAACAGACAAGTTTGTCAAATGAGCCTGTATTGGACTAGTCTGGTGTTACC
>NW_015745545.1:0-426 GCF_001515625.1 Sinocyclocheilus rhinocerous
GGCTAAGTTGAATGCAACTGGTCACCGGTGGCTCGCCGCTCTTGCCACCTATGACTTTAGCATCCAGTATAGACCAGGAAAGAACAATACAGATGCAGACTTGTTATCCCGAAGGTTTGGGGATGAGGATGAAGATAATAAGTGGAAAGACATACCTGTATCTGGTGTAAAGTCCATCTGTCAGCGGGTGACTTCTCAAGTGGCATTGGAGAACAATCCCAGATATGTTGAACAACTAGGAGCACCCCCAGAGTCCATTCCAGAAGCTTATGCGTACCCCACCAGATTGGAACTGAATCCCTTGGAGTTGTTATCCCAAGCGGAGTTAGTCAAAGCGCAGGAAGAGGATCCGGCTATAAAACTGGCAATAACTGCCCTGAAAGAACGAAAGTGGCCAGCTAAAGTAAGTGATCTTGAGGTGGTGGC
>NW_015745546.1:0-426 GCF_001515625.1 Sinocyclocheilus rhinocerous
CAGTGCACTTATTACAGATATAGTCTTCCAGGATCAACGTGGGCTTCAGTGTTTTGCTCAAGGAGTATCCTGAGCATATGTTTCCTGCTCAATGGTGATGCTCCATGGATTAACCATTGTGGGGTTTGAACCTACAACCTTTAAATGTTAGGTCTTCAACAAGTCTCATAATATGTTTTTCCACAAGAAGATATGTGCACTTAGTAGTGTGAGGCAACTTTAATTAGCGATTTCTAAAGCTAGCATCACTATTATTGTTACTCATACTTTGTTCTTAAACACTTACCACTAAATCTTGCCTGAATTTTGACCTACACCATTTGTGCTATGATCATAAAACTAGAGATAAAGTTAAATAAAGGTTCCAAAAGGGAGTTTTTGCAGTGATGCCAAAGAACCACCATTTTGGTTCCTCAAAGAACCTTT
>NW_015745547.1:0-426 GCF_001515625.1 Sinocyclocheilus rhinocerous
ACCTGTGAGGAAAAAAACAGTGGGGCAGGGGTACTGAGCGCTCGGTTACGAGCGAGCTCACACTGGCCCAGATCCCGCGTGCCTCGCCTTCACCAAGCAGAGGGGTCTCCTGTCTCCTGTCCTCTTTGAATACTCAGACCAGCGTCCCTCGGCTCATGCGAGCAAAATGGTCTCGTTCGGTGTAATGGAGGATGAGCTATTAGATGACAACATGTCTCTAATAGCGTCAGATGCGGAGGAGCTGTCGGGCTCTAATACTGACCCCACCCCCCTGTTGTCTGCCGATCCCAGCGACGCCAAGCCAGGGATGGACGCCGAAATTTTCCATGTCCTCTCTAAAGCGGTCGAAGCCTCCTCGTTCTTCCCGGAGGTCCACGATAGGCTCACGAAGTCATGGCGTGCTCCCTACTCGGCTCGCCTTCACAC
>NW_015745548.1:0-426 GCF_001515625.1 Sinocyclocheilus rhinocerous
CCGCCAACAGAGGGAATCTGAAATAAAGCTAATCCTCTCACAGCCACCCTAAAATTGCTAAAACGGGATGTGAGATTTCAACGTGAGATTATGGTCGACACAAGAGGGGAGCTATGATAAGAGGGAGATTAAAACACGAGGGACCTAAAAACTGACCGAAAAGTTCACCTTGACTGATAAAAAATAAATAAAAAAGTAAAATGTGAGGTCAAAGAGATAAATTACCATATCCAAATACTAATAAATAAAGCTAATAGGCTAAACCATAAGATAATATATGCTTAACAAAACATTAAAAATAAAATAGTAAAAAAAAATAAAGTGATACATTACAAAACAATATTCATGATAAACATGACGTACACAATAAATGTAATGACATACACACAAACAAAATTGGTAATTGGCTAAAATATAAATGACACA
>NW_015745549.1:0-426 GCF_001515625.1 Sinocyclocheilus rhinocerous
CCTGGCAGCCTCCAACGACGCACCGGCTACATCCCCTCCTCCCTCGCGGTCTCCTCTGTTCGCTCAGTCTCTCCTCTTCCTTGTGACTTATTTAATTATTTCTCCCCCTCCCTGCTGTTCTGTCGCTCCCTGTGTGCAGTCGTTACAGCTGGCTGTCCTTGTATAGGCTGCGTCCTCGATGGATGGACGGATGGATGGAGGGATGTTTCTATCAGGAACGGGCGACTCTGCTGGAAGCCTTAATTGAAATGGGCGGTACAGACAAAAGGAGGGAGTTCCTGCAACACAGACGGATATTTTGCTATGGTGCCTGGCTCTGCTCTGCACTCTGCACTCTTCGCCTCTTCTATCTATTATTTCACTCTCTCGGCCTGTTCTCTCTCTCTCCCTCTCTCATCCTTTCGTCAGGGTGTAGCTGGGTCCCCA
>NW_015745550.1:0-426 GCF_001515625.1 Sinocyclocheilus rhinocerous
AAAACACTTGTCTAGAAGAATATGTTACAGAGAAAATGTAAACTTAAACAAGTTTGCTACCCGATATTTTGTGTAGGATAACCAAAGTTTAAAACTTAAGTGAAGATGATGTGAGCGATTCTATGTTGTGTGACGTCACGACACCGGGCACGGCACAACGGGCGTCGCGCGCCAGCCAGCCGTTACCCTCTCATTCCCCCAAGACTACACTTCGGCATCTGTATTTTACGCAGCACTTCGACTGGCAAACACCGCAAGCTGACTGACAGACTGCTGTTTTTCCTCGGTGAGTTGGTCACTTTCTCAACTTCATCGACAGTTTTTTTCGGAGCGGTTCTTCAGAGAGTAACAGGTGCGGGACAGGAGCGGTGAGCGGAGTCAGACGAAGTTTAGTGCCAACTGTTGCTCAGGTTGCCATTAAGTGTC
>NW_015745551.1:0-425 GCF_001515625.1 Sinocyclocheilus rhinocerous
CACAAAATAATGTTCTTTTTAGCAACATCATATGACCACTTTAAACAAATTTTCCATCTTTGGATGTATGAACTATTTTTAATAATATGAAAATAAAATTCTACTTTTTCAACAGAAGTGCATTAGTGCATAAAACTGACTTTGCATGGGTTAATTTAGAGCTAAAACTTAAAAACAAAGGACAATTTCAATTAAAAGGCCAGAGACTATAACCAGCCCTCTAAACATCTAACAAATAAAAGCACAAAATTCCCACATTTAAAAATCATTCTATTTCCAATGTATATGGAAATAAAGTGGCTGGAAAAGCTGTGTAAAGGTAAATAGTCAATTTTGATTTCATGTAGTCTTTTTGCACTTGTCATAACAATCAGCAGTCTTGTTTTCTGTCGGCTGTACACAAAAATCAATAATAAACTTTCAAA
>NW_015745552.1:0-426 GCF_001515625.1 Sinocyclocheilus rhinocerous
CTCTATAGAAGAACAATAGAGCTATTGACAAACGGAAGCATTTCCGAGAAAATTACAGGAAAACTTACAGCACTGTGAGCCTCTCTCATAATTTCATAAAGTCATAATTTCCCTTGAGAGATGAAGCTGTGTTCTTGACCAGCAATAATACGCTGGAAAATGAAGGATAACTTTGTTTACGTACCTGGAGTCTGATGGATAAAATTAAATCATGCCCTACTTTAGTTGTTGTTGTTGTTGTTCTATTTCTTTCCTAAATTGCTGAAGTAAATGGGCTGTTTCGTACAATTTTTCTTTTGTGGAATGAGGTGAAAAATAATCCTGAGTAAGATTGATTTATACGCAGCAGAATTTCAAATATGAGAGTGGTTTTATTTACATTTTCTTTAATATTTATAGTACTGTGACAAATGGCACATGAAGTCA
>NW_015745553.1:0-426 GCF_001515625.1 Sinocyclocheilus rhinocerous
CTCTAAAAATGACATTATTTGTGTATTTATAGCATTATTTGTTAATAGCATGTCTTGTTTTTTTTGCTTTGCTTTGCTTTGCTGTTTTTGCTTTGCTTTTTGTTGTTTTATTCTATTCTTTGCTTTATTTTATAAATTATTATTTTTTATATATGTTTTAGTTTTTTATTTTGATATTACGTTTTATATTATTATTATTTATTTATTTGTTTATCAATTTGGCATCACAGATGAAAATATGGCACCAGCAATATATAATAATATTTCTTTTCTTTTCTTTTTGAGCAGCTGCCAGAAAATTTTATGTTTGAAGACTTTGAACGTGTAATTTTTTTGTTTTGTTTTGCTTTGCTTTGGTTTGCTTTATTATTAAATTATTAAATGTTATTTAAAAGTTATTTTTTAGTTTTATCTTTTTAATTTTGA
>NW_015745554.1:0-426 GCF_001515625.1 Sinocyclocheilus rhinocerous
CAGCCTTCATGAATAATTATATATCAATTATAAATGATTAAATACGTGCCGCTGCCAGAGAGAGCGCCAGGTCTTGTGCACATACATTCGCATACATGTTCAATGGAAAAAAAAGGTCCTAACCTCCTTTCTTCAGTTTGCGGCTGGCGACTTCATTCTTAAGCGCCAGAGGTTTGATGGGTCTCAGTACGGGTTTTCCATTTTGCCTGCTCAACAGTTTAGCAACCTTCTCTTGAATCACAGATCCACTCATCGCCTTTCTATAATGTCTCCTCCCGAGACGGTACAAACATTAAATCCAAAATAAGAAAGAAACGTAGCCTAATATTAGAACATAAGTAATAACTAAAATGTCATTGCCGAGTACTTCTTACTTCACGTCCTCATATGTAAGTCGCCATTTTCTGTCGGAAAGCGTTCTCTACC
>NW_015745555.1:0-426 GCF_001515625.1 Sinocyclocheilus rhinocerous
CGATTCATCACTGAACACTAACTCAATGCATTATCAAACAACACTAGTGTGAGAACACAACAGATACGACATTCTGTAAGGGAAACGCAAAAATTAATCATGATTTTATCTTTCATAAACATTATCAACGCTGTCAAAAACAGTAGCATTTAACATTAGTACACACAGACAGATCTGTAGAACAAGTAGGTTACAGAATTAAATCAAATATGCAAAAACTAGCCATGAAGAAGTCTGTGTAGTCGTTTCAAATAATAAAGAAAAATAAATTATTTCAGCAAAATATGTTGTCATTGAAAAAAAAAGAAATTGAATATCATTAATGTATGATCTATGTAATGTATCAACTATGTATGATCTTTGTGGGCAGCGATTTATATTTCCTGCCGAGATTGGTATGGACGATCGATTACTTCTGTCTTTGGA
>NW_015745556.1:0-426 GCF_001515625.1 Sinocyclocheilus rhinocerous
GCAACATTTTGAACAAAAAGCTGAGAAAATTGTGTTTTTGTAAAAAAGACTACGTCTGGATCAGATTCAGAATGATGATCAAAACATAGATGGAATATATCGCTTCCATCAACACATCCAAAGCTTGCACGGTCCTATACCACTTCATGGATCAACGTTTCATTTGGTAACGTTAGGCAGTTTCGATTTATATGCAGTTTAATGGTTGATGATCATGTTATTTTACATATGCATCGGCTTATATGCGCGATCGCTTGGTTTTGCTTCTTCGCCGTCGTGTTTTGATCCAGACGTTTAGTACTCTTTCAAAAGATGAGTAATAGCGCCTCCTACCAGACACCAGGAAAACACGGAAAGCTGGAAAATTTAATCAAATAGCGGGGGAGCGGTGTCTCATAAATGACAGAAAATTCTGTCAATGGCGGG
>NW_015745557.1:0-426 GCF_001515625.1 Sinocyclocheilus rhinocerous
TAAGCATCAAACCTGCTTTTGTTTGCTTGTTGCTTTTTCTCTTTATGCTCAGCTTTGCAGCTCATTGTCTATCTGTCAATCTATTCTTTTTGTAAAATCTCTTTTTTTTTGCACGCTTACACAAACACATATGCACGCACACACATTTTTGATGTAGGCACATTCTTTTTCAGACCTTTTTTATCGAATCAATACATTTCTCATTTTTTAGAATGTGGTCAGACTGTATTTAACATTATTAAAAAAAGATTGACCTTTTTTTTGAGGCCACCAAATGGAGCATCCCTGCTCTTTTCTTGCCCTGTGAGAGGTACACCAAGTATGGGCCGTGTGCAGTGCCAGGGGGCTGCTCGGGGCAAGCGGGGCATGGCTGAATCTGTCCTTGGGCACAGTTGCCCATCAGAGAGATATCTGAAAGGTCATTGA
>NW_015745558.1:0-426 GCF_001515625.1 Sinocyclocheilus rhinocerous
TACCTAACTTACCGCCAACTTTAAATTAATGTGAATGTAAGAAATCACAACGCTCAATGCAGTCCCATCTTATTGTTAAAAGAGACAGTTATCTTTTTCAGACATGTTTGTTTACACTCAATCGCCCATTATGTGGACTAGCCTGACAAATAGCATTTTTATGTGTGTGTGAGTGTGTGGTTTGAGCTAAAGATGTACATTGTACAGCATTGTCAGATTACTAGCTAAATTTAAATGCAATCAAGTTATCTGTTGATAATTAGGTTTATGATTCAGTCGGACAGAAAATGTTAATGTAAACACCTCAATCAGTCCAACTAAGCTTGATCCGAATGACATTTCAGTCAATTGAAAGGGGGTGGTTTAGATTTTAAATAATTCATTTACAGTTTTTCTCAGTCGATTTGACACTTTTCTCCAATGCAA
>NW_015745559.1:0-426 GCF_001515625.1 Sinocyclocheilus rhinocerous
TACAGTCTGAAAATGCAACCAGCAGAGGAAAATTGAAACAGACTCCAAACTACGACAACACAGAGTATGCAACCCTAGACTTTGCAACCACTGTGAATACACAGACGTCAGCTGAACCTGCAGATATATTCATCCCACCAGGAGAACTACAGAGACCAAATACAAGGTTTTCCCACAAGAAGAATGTCCACTCAAAGCGAGCAGTTATGGCGTGAACAAACAAAAACATTCCTTTATATTTTTATATATTCAATCCTGCTTTATTACTATTGTGCCCTTGAACAAGGCATTAATGTGTGCAATTCGTACTCTGTACTTCACGTTTTATAAAAAGCAAGAGCCATAAAGAGGTTCAAACAAATCAAAATGTATTTTTAACATTCTGTCACACCCCTGTGGACTGTTGATTGTAGTTTCTCCCTCTGT
>NW_015745560.1:0-426 GCF_001515625.1 Sinocyclocheilus rhinocerous
TACTACTCTATAGGTACTCAAGATTAGCATGTGATTGGGTGAAACTGTGTGTGTTATGCCCCCTTTAAACCCCACCTCTTTTTTTACAATCCACTGCAAACTTGCTTTCAGATCTGCCTCCATCCAATCAACAACCAATGGATAGAACTAAGTCCCGACTTACATTGTTTCCTTTTCAAGAATCCATTTCACTCTGATGCACGTCACAATATGGAAGAAAAGATCTCTCGCTACTTCCTTTACATTGCAACTTTAAGAGGTTATGGAACCGGATCGTGACCCACTGACTTTCATCACTTACGTTGAGTGGTATCAACTGGTTTCATCTTATAAAAATGAAGATTCTAAAAGAGGGTTTTCGCAGATATGCCATAGAAGAAACATTTTTGGTTCCCCAAAGAACCTTTCAGTAAACAGTTCTTAAAA
>NW_015745561.1:0-426 GCF_001515625.1 Sinocyclocheilus rhinocerous
ATTTGTGCATGTTTAGATAAGCTCCCATGGATGATTTTATTACTGGAAATCTCATGCAGCATAACTGTGTCAAAACCAAACCTGGTGTGGAATGCTTTAAAGCCATGATGGATGCGTTTACATTCGCTGTGCACTAATACGGTGACTTTTGAGCGGATTTTGCAGTCAAAGAACAGATCATAATGAACCGTAGTTGACTGTAGTCATCGATTTAGCCCATTAGTTATCTACAAAGGGTCAAGATTTGGCAAGTTTAGCTACTTCAGCAGTTAGCAGCTGGTAGATAATGTTAACTAAACCATCTGGGGCAAAAAGCATGTTACTCCATTGATGGCCATTCTTGTGCTGTCAAAACCAAATGTAACCAAATTAATTGCATGATACAATGCTCAATTAAATAAATGGCATTTCTAAATATTTTTTACA
>NW_015745562.1:0-426 GCF_001515625.1 Sinocyclocheilus rhinocerous
AAATAACTTTTTTCTATTTTAACATTTTAAAAACGTAATTTCTTCCTGTGAGAGCAAAGCTTAATTTTGTGCTGCTTAATATTTTTGTGGAAAACGTGACAATTTTTTTCCCCAGGGAATAGTTCAAAAGAACAGCATTCATTTGAAACAGAAATAATTTTTAACAGTATAAATGTCACTCTTTATTCACACTCTTTATTGTCACTCTTGTTCAATCTAATGAAAATAAACAGAATAAAAGTATGAATTTCTTAAAAACTTACTGACCCCAAACTTTTGAACAGTAGTGCAAGCATTTGTAACACTTTCATTCAATTTATGAACTGATCTGACATGCAATTAATTGAACTGTTGCCTCACATGAAGAGGCACTGGGTGGGGTCTAGTCTCAGCCTCAGACGTCACGCCCACGGACCGTTGGCTGAA
>NW_015745563.1:0-426 GCF_001515625.1 Sinocyclocheilus rhinocerous
GGTGACAGTTTCCACATGATAAATAGAAAGGACATGGCAGAGGATCATAGGGCTATTGATATTTCACTGAAGTTAGCCTGCTGTACTCACTGTTTCACACATACGGTCACATGGCAGAATATGATTAATGTCATTAAACAAAATAATACGTTTTTTATTTATTTATTTATTATTTTTTAGGACTGGCCTGATGAAGCTATTTCATTTAACAGATGTTTATGTTTAGTCTGCAAGTCAGAATTATAACTGATCAAACTGCTGCACACAAAAGAGTCAGTTTCTGTCCGTGTCAAGAAACCAGAAACGCCAGGGCACATACACGGAAACTGCCGGAAATGTGCAGTTTACAGGTTAGTGCTCTGACATGAACAGTCTGGAAACGAGCCTTTTCATGTAGTGCAAGAAAATCTGTTACTCCATATCTAC
>NW_015745564.1:0-426 GCF_001515625.1 Sinocyclocheilus rhinocerous
AAATATAAATATTATAGTAGTATAAAAATAATACTAATGAAAGATTTCTGGTGTTTTCCAGCATCTATTTGGGGGGGGTGGGTAATCATGTTAAATTCCATTTCAAGTTCATTTAAAGAAGCCATAGGTGACTGGGTCAAGGGAAAATCAATGATGAGAAAAATGTAATTATTATTCAAGTTGACTGGATTTCAAAAAGAAGTGGACTGAGACCATAACACAACTAAAATGAACCAAAAGAGCTCTGAATCCGCTTCTGTGTTCCATGTCCAGTGTGAATGCAAACAAGGGACTTCTTCCCTCGCGTCACGTTTGCATCACTGGAAGAGATTTAGAGTAACTCTTTCTGTAGTTTTAATGGTCTCTCCTGCCGGCGTGAGCGTTTACCCTCGAAGCGTGACGCCGCAGACTCTCGCAGCGAGAAGA
>NW_015745565.1:0-426 GCF_001515625.1 Sinocyclocheilus rhinocerous
TCAGGGGTGCGTTTCCCAAAAGCATCATTAGCTAACTAAGCATCGTTTGTTCCATTGAACTCTATTGGTAACGACGAAACTTGCACCCTACTGTAGGTTGGTTTGGTGAAAAGATCTCAAAAGACTCAAAGGAATGAGTTGTTTGCCAATTGAATATCACTAATATACTGTAACTGTGCTGCTCATCACGAATCACACAATCGATCCTGACTCACTGTGAGTCAGATATATCTGAAAGAGACTGAGTTGTTGACTAGAAGACCGCTTGTACTGATTGTCTGATTTGTGAACAAGTCATTCAGGCTGATTTTGTGAACCGGTTCAATCGAATCATTGAATCAGCTAATCTAGCTGTGCTGTGTATAATTAAGCTGATGGTTGTTAGTTAAAGGTGGGGTAAGCGATTTCTGGTAGCCAATGTTGACA
>NW_015745566.1:0-425 GCF_001515625.1 Sinocyclocheilus rhinocerous
TTTCACAAAAACAAACCTGTGTGTGTGTGTGTGTGTGTGTGTATTACATTATTATAGTATTACTATTAGTATTATTGGATTTTTTCAATAAAAGCGTGTGAAGTATTACAACTTCTGGTACATTTTTAATGGGGGGAAAAATCTATGCTTTTTTCCAGTCAAATCATGTGCTTTAAATATGTTGGACTTTTGTCCAAGATGTCTTTTGCCAAGATCCAGAATTCTCTTCTTCTTCTCTTCTATTCTTTATCGTTTGCCCTGCTCTCACTATTAGCATCTGTTGCGGGGTGTTTCCTCCGGATAGCTTGGGGAACGGGAGTCTGGAAAGCCTTAAATTTACACCAAGTCCTGTTTTTTATTTAAGACCGATTCCCTACAGGGTCTTGCGTAAGACAATTACATGGTTCTTTGTTCACCCTGTTAAG
>NW_015745567.1:0-426 GCF_001515625.1 Sinocyclocheilus rhinocerous
TTTCTAAATGTAGTTTACCATTAAAAAATATGCATTACTGTAATGCTACTGACAGTTGGGAAGAGGATGGGAAGGGTGGATTTAAATATGCTTTATTTTGATAACAATAAATGTCAAAATGAATTATTCATTTTCTTTCTGCAAAATATAATTTTGATATTTTTCCCCACTTTGGATTGAAATATGACCTGTGTGTATCTTGACAGTTTTTGTAAAAGGCCCCCAGCAGTTTTATTTAATGTTTTTAGCATGAGTTATTTTCTATGCAGCTGAGGTCAGGGTTTGCTTGTGGTTTACTGAGCTAGTGTCAGGGCTGAGGAGTCTCAGGGACATTCTTAGGCAGTTCCTGAGCACTGCACGCTGTAGTAGAAGGACAGCAGTCAGGCCTCCCCAGAGCTCAGAGTCAGGTCAGTTTACTTCCTGTTC
>NW_015745568.1:0-426 GCF_001515625.1 Sinocyclocheilus rhinocerous
TATATATATATATATATAAATAAAAAAATAATTTGTATTTTTTATTTCAAATTTAATTTTTATTTAAAATATGTAATAGTGAATACAGTTCAATCAAACTGTAACTGATTTTTTTTATTTTTAAGCATGGAGGGTGTAAAAGCAAAATTTTGAAGTTTGTATTTTGTTTGTTTTATATTATTGAGTGTTTAAGTAGTAAAAATGTTGTGTATTTTGTTATTTTAAGAAAGTGTACACTACCGTTTAAAAGTCTGGGGTCAGTTTTAAAAAAAGAAATTAACAAGTTTATTCAGAAAGAATGCATTAAATTAATCAAGTGACAGTAATGCCTTTTGCATTACACTGTTTAAAAAAAAATCAAATAAATGCTGTTCTTTTGAACTTTCTCAAAGTCCCTTTAAGACTTTAAGATTCTATAGTCTATAG
>NW_015745569.1:0-426 GCF_001515625.1 Sinocyclocheilus rhinocerous
TCCATTCCATCTCCACTGATCATCAGTAACGTCATTAGTTTTTCCTTTGAAGCTTCCTGGCACTGGGCCTCTGCTTGTTATGGGAAATCTGCCTTTGTTGTCGTACAGGACCCTTTTTCCCACTCAATCAATAATACAAACGCACATCACTGCTAGTTTAGACCTGAACTTCAATTTTCTGATGAACAAATCACGTTTACAACTTACTGTGACAGGAAATGTTTCTAAAATAAAACCAGTTTCTTTTTTTCCTCTTTGTTGGTGGTTTAACAGGATCGTGCTTGCACATTCTGACTTGTGCTGCTCTATTGAATTAACTGATGGTGGCTATGAAATGTGGACAAGCTGGAATATTTGGTTCAGAGATCTGTGTCTATGGTGATGTAGCGGAACACTGGATGCACCAAAGGATCAACCTCGAATAAG
>NW_015745570.1:0-426 GCF_001515625.1 Sinocyclocheilus rhinocerous
TCTGCTCCACAAATCACTGTAAATACAGACCTTGGGTCTGATAAACGATGCACATGGCCATGGAAATGCGTACGTGATTTCCCATGCACATATCAGGATTCACCAAAAGTAAACTTGGTGATGACAGGTGTGTTAAACTTGGTGCTATAACATGAATGGAAATGTGCACATGGATTATGCAGGTCATGCACAGAGAAATTATGTAGGTTATACATAAGATGAAACTTATGCAAATTATTGCGCGTGAGGCCCCTGATCCTTACCAATTCAATTGCACCTCTGTCTCTGTGTCTCTCTCAATATTTTTTAATATAGACATTGTTGAGCAGCCAATTTTTGCATTCTGTAAGTACAGCTGTGCAACCAGAGTAACACGCATCTGAGTGACATCGCAGGTCGAGTCTAGCACTGTAAAATAAAGCATCA
>NW_015745571.1:0-426 GCF_001515625.1 Sinocyclocheilus rhinocerous
CTTCATCTAACACTTGCCTGTGTGATACCTGTTTGTTTTTCATTTATTCTTTTCTTATGACCGATAAAGAGCATTGTTTTCTCCATCGTTAGGACATGTTAGCAGGTTCAGGGGGCTCGTGAAATTAGTTTTCCATGAATTAGGAATCCGGATTGATCGGGACGTTTGTTTGGATCACATTATATCAGTGTTTTTCTTCTGTTTCTTATCGCTCTCTTTCTCTCATTCAAGGTGACCATTAATAGGGATCCCAAATGCTGCAGTTTTAAATGACAGTAAAGATTTTAAAGAAGCAAATGGAGTTATGATAGATTGGTTTCTCTCTTTATGAGCATCTGAGTAAAGGATCGGCTCTTAATGTGGGTGTTTTGAGTGATACTGACACATGATGCAGCCCTTTCATATACATTAAGAACCATTAAAAGC
>NW_015745572.1:0-425 GCF_001515625.1 Sinocyclocheilus rhinocerous
TACTCCAGTTTTCAGTGTCACATGATCCTTCAGAAATCATTCCAAAATGATGATTTGCTGCTCAATAAATAAATAAATAAATGAATTCTTATTATCAGTTGTTATCAACTCTTAAAACAGTTGTGCTGCTTAATATTTACTGTGGAAATTGTGATACATTTTCTTTTGAAGAATATTCTTTGATGAATAAAAAGTTCAAAAGAAAAGTGTTTATTTGAATAGAAATCTTTCACTTTTTCAATTTAAATCATCCATGCTGAAAGTTGAAAGTATTGAAAATTTTAATAGAATTTCAACAAAATACTGAGAAACGGTAGTGTATATTCGTCATTTATTTGCTGAAAGTTTTTCCACAATAATATTTCTGAAGCTGCATTACAGTAAATATTGTGAATATTTACAGAGCAAGCTAAAAGTGACGGGAA
>NW_015745573.1:0-426 GCF_001515625.1 Sinocyclocheilus rhinocerous
TGAACTATGTAGTACTGAATTGTGGAGTTAGACCGTGAAACAGTTTTTCACCATTTTTGTGTTCAGGATTTTTTTGGACGGGTCTCGATGACGCACTGGAGCCTCTGAGCTTATCCCCCCCCCCAACACTATAAGAGGTGTGTTCGACTGGAAGCAGCGCTGCGCAGACCGATCGTTGTATGACATCAAGAGAGCAGACGGCTCTTTATGCTTTCGAATCGCTCTCACGGTACTTTGATGTCAAACACCGATCGATCTGCGCAGCGCTGCTTCAAGTCGAACACGCCTAATAACTAGAGCGCATTAGCATCAGTGGTTCGCCCGCTCAATCTCGACCGTTAGTTACTACAGCCTACAGTCTGCTAGCTAGCTATGCCTTCCTCACGTAAATGCATATTACCTGGTTGCGATAATTTACAAAACAGC
>NW_015745574.1:0-426 GCF_001515625.1 Sinocyclocheilus rhinocerous
TGTGAGATGTCGCAAGCTTCGCAGACCCACAGAAGAGCAAAAAATGGCAAACCTGCCCTCAGAGCGCATAGATCCATCCCCTCCATTCACATACTGTGGAATGGATGTTTTTGGTCCGTTCATCACCAGACAAGGTCGTAAATCGTACAAGAGGTATGGACTTCTCTTTACTTGTTTCTGTTGCAGAGCCATCCATATTGAGATGCTGGATGACATGTCCACGGACGCCTTTATCAATGGCCTGCGTTGTTTCATCGCTATTAGAGGAGCAGTTCATCAAATAAGGTGTGACCAAGGCAGTAATTTCATTGGAGCCAAGAACGAGCTCGCCAAGGCCATTGAAGAGATTGACACCAACCGTCTGGTAACATTCTTAGCAGAAAAACAATGTGACTTTGTCTTCAACGCACCCCATGCAAGTCACAC
>NW_015745575.1:0-426 GCF_001515625.1 Sinocyclocheilus rhinocerous
TTAATTGCATAGAAAAGGACCTATACATTGTCATTAGAGTAAAATTACTGAACCTAAACATAGGAGACTGATAAAAATGCTCATTTTAGATGAAAATTTCAGATGGCACTCTTCAAAACTCTTCAAATATAAATATAAAAAGTTATAACAGTGAAATATAAATTATTCATATTTTTATGTTGTGTGTATGTATGATATTCATAGCGTAATATTGGATGTCTAGTTCTGAGACGGGTAAAACAATAAAATATAAATGTAAAAGTCATTTAAAGGTAGTAAAGTCTTGGCAAAAAGTTTCCAAGTTTTAATCTGACCTTCATTTATATTATTTTTTTCTTCTCCTTTTTTTCTTTATTTTTTCAAATGAAAACCAACCCCTCTGAGATATAAAAGTGACAATAGTTGAAGAAACACCCATATGTAAAT
>NW_015745576.1:0-426 GCF_001515625.1 Sinocyclocheilus rhinocerous
TCAGCTTGTGCCAAGTCGTTTAACTCTCTGAATATCATTGGTTACATTAACAACCAGTCACCTGCGCCATCTAGAGTTTCATGACTGAACTATATATTAATTTCTTAAATTATTTATATTTTAATAAAATAATAATAATAATAATATTTCAAATGTATTATTATTATTTTAATTAATTAATTAGAATTTTTTTTGATAAAAAAAAAAGTGGTCTGCCAGAAAAGTCATGTGGTGCGACCAACATCTATCAAAGAGAGGACAAGGTCAATAAGTATTTTAAAATTTCAGATAATTTGACTTTTTTTGGACAAAGTTCAGGTTGTTAAATGTCATGTGGTGCAACTTCTAAAAAATGTGACAAAATTCATGATATTACTGTTAGTTGTAGTGTTGTCACGGTACCAAAATTTCAGTATTCGGTACCAA
>NW_015745577.1:0-426 GCF_001515625.1 Sinocyclocheilus rhinocerous
TTTCATGACATTTCACTGAACAAACTCTGCTGTTCTCCCTGATATATGGCTGTAACTATATTAGCGGCAAATCTGCAATATTTTGTTTCAGAACAATGTCCAATATGCAGTTATTGAGTCTTTAATCAAGAATATAAACGGTTTCATTTGTCATTAGTATATGCATGGGTCAATGCCAAGTTTTTTTATTTTTTTTATTCATAAAATATATTTGTTTCACAGTGAAATTGTGATTGAATTACTCTAAAATAAAAGTGGTGTAACCATCAAGTAAACTAGTACAAAGTACTTTATTTTTCACATTTTCATTATAAAGTTAACATACTTTTAAAGGTAAAAACATTACTGAGCCCAGTATTTATAAACAGGAAAAATAATAATAATCTAAAAATAAAATAAAAAATATTAAATCTAAATACAAAAAAA
>NW_015745578.1:0-426 GCF_001515625.1 Sinocyclocheilus rhinocerous
CCAGCTAGTCCGGTGAGTCATGACCTAGTTGGAATTGTTTATGATCAATGTCTGAAAGGATTTTTCCTGCATAGAAGCTCTAAATGTGAAGCTTGTTTATGTTTGCGCATGTCTTTTGTCCAGGTGCTACGTTATCAGGGAGGAAAATGGAAATTTCAACATTTCATTACGTCCCTCCAGGTATATAATCAAGTATCTATCTATCTATCTGTCTATCTGTCTGTCTGTCTATCTTTAATTTATTGATTTATTTTTGTTCCTTCATGGGATGTTGAAATTAAGCTTATGAGTATAAATTGGCCCATTTAGAATAAAAAAAAAACATGCTTTAAACAAAATGTACTACATTGAATGTTATAAAAAAAAAAACATTTGAATGGACATTGCTGTAGTTTGTGCTCTTTCTATCCTGAGAAACCAGCAGCA
>NW_015745579.1:0-426 GCF_001515625.1 Sinocyclocheilus rhinocerous
TTTTTTTTTTTTCTCGATAATAATAATGTCACAATACAGAAAATATGCTTAATTTCTTCATCATGATATATAATGAGGATAACAATGCAGTGGCATGAATATATGAGGATCCTGTCCAGTAAGCATCCTCTCTCTAATATTTCTTGAGCTCTAAATGAGACTGAAAGTGTCATGGAGAACAAAGGGAGCTTATGCTTTGTTCCCCAGGTGACAAGTTATCTTAAACAGGGACGAAAACTCTGCTTCTCCAGGATTACATCAGCACAGTACAAATGAACAAATGTTACGCAACAATTCTAAAAACACAATTTTGCATATAATTGAGGATTATGATGATTACACTCAGTTGGTACTTATAATCTTTAATTTCAAACTGAGCTGTGCTTTTTTTAGGGCAGGATGAGAGATGGGCTTCTCTTAATTACA
>NW_015745580.1:0-426 GCF_001515625.1 Sinocyclocheilus rhinocerous
AAGATCATGTGACACTGAAGACTGGAGTAATGGCTTCTGAAAATCAGCTTTGCATCACAGGAATAAATTTCACTTTAAAATATATTCAAATAGAAAACAGTAATTTTAAATTGTGATGATATTTCACAGTATTTCTGTTTTTACATTACTTTTGAACAAATAAGTGCAGTCTTATATGAGGTTGTTATATCAAAGCCAACTTTGATGTTTCTTTAGAAAAGTTACAAAAAAAGTTCATTTAATCCTATAAATGTAACACGAGCGACTGAATCGAAATGAAGTGTAATTCAGGCAGACCATGGTAGACACCATATCCTTATGAGTAAGTTCATCTTTGTGACATGCATTCAAAAGCACAAGCATATATATATGCATGTATATGCTAGGGGTGGGCGATATGAGCTAAAATTCATATCACAATATTTT
>NW_015745581.1:0-426 GCF_001515625.1 Sinocyclocheilus rhinocerous
TTTTATTATTAAACTGAAAGAGAGATTATTTGATTTTCATTGATGAGATGGAATATCTACTTATAGACCTCATATTCATAAATATTTTGTTTCTTATAGAGATTTTTGACATTGTGATTGTGCTGTAGGCTACTGTAAGTTGTTTACCGGTCTTTTCAAGAAACGTAAACACTTCTTCGCAATTGCAGTTATCTCTTGTGTTTTCGGCTTAATCCTGCATATTTCTCATATTTATGGAATAATGTCCTACTATTTTGGAATAAGCTATTGCAATACACTTCGTAACCCAGTAGATGTAGGCAATAATTATAAACATTTATGATGCATCCTTATAACATGCATCAGGTGCTGGACACGTGAGTCATGTGATAGTTTTAGTTGATTTAAAGCTGCAGTCCGTAACTTTTTTGTGTTCAAAATTTACAA
>NW_015745582.1:0-426 GCF_001515625.1 Sinocyclocheilus rhinocerous
TTGGCAGCTATTATTGAAACTTTCGATTTTAATTCTGTTGTATCACATAGTATATATGTGCTTTTATTTACAGTAATGATAGTGTCATTGTGACCCCCCTGTGAAAATTTAAATCTGGTGTCTCTTGAGTACATAATGTTACAATAAGATTAACATATCTGTACAGAATTTATTAGTCTAGATTATGTTTATTTATACATATACTAATACAAGTTGTATATAGTCTGTAATCACGTTTATAAATTACCATTAACCTAGATTAATAAATGCTAGTTTGTTCATTGCATTAACTAATGTTAACAATTTGAAGCTTATTGTAAAGTGTTATCCATATTTTTAATAGAAGATGTGTGATCACTGTCAAGGTGAATCTTTTAAAGCTTATAATGACTGAAATGAGCAGCTTATAATGAGCTTATAAAATTC
>NW_015745583.1:0-426 GCF_001515625.1 Sinocyclocheilus rhinocerous
AAGTCTGTGCGTATACTGTTATTTGAATTTATATGTTTACATAAATGTAGGCAGTCATATCACCCAAGCTCAAGCCAAGACTGCTTGCCCACTGAAGCTAAGCAGGGCTGAGCCTGGTCATTATCTGGATGAGAGACCTCCTGGGAAAACTAGGTCACTGCTGGAAGAAGTGATTGTGAGGCCAGCAGGGGGTGCTCAGCCTGCAGTCTGTGTGGGTGCTAGCGCCCCAGTATAGTGACGGAGACACTATACTCATCCTTTGGATGAGACGTTAAACCGAGGTTCTGACACTCTGTGGTCAGTCCCAGGATGTCCTTTGAAAAAGAGTAGGGGTGTAATCCCAGCATCCTGACCAAATTCACCCATTCCATCCTCATGTCCATCATCATGGCCTCCTAATCATCCCCATATCTACTGATTGGCTTC
>NW_015745584.1:0-426 GCF_001515625.1 Sinocyclocheilus rhinocerous
TCAGTGTTAGGTGTCAGCTTGGCTCATTATTGTTTACTAGCAATTATCATTGGGGCGACTTGTCACCTATATAGAGAAAAGTCTTGTGCCTAAGCCACGAATGTCTAGATTTAATGATACCAATACTGTCAGATCAACAAACTTCCTATTTTTTCAGCCTCATTTGCTCTAGAGAGAGTGCAGTTTTGCATTGCTAGTTTCTCATTTGAACCATAATTATTTATACAATTATTCAAACATTTTATTTTTATTTTGTTTTATTTTTCTTTTCTCACTTATCCTCTGCACGGTAACAGGACTATTTTGTAGCACTTTAATAACATTTCTGTGCATTATAAGTGTATCCCAAAACTTTTATTTCATTAATATTATCTAAAAATTTGTGTCCCACTCCCATTTTTATTTTATTCAATTATCTAACAATCA
>NW_015745585.1:0-426 GCF_001515625.1 Sinocyclocheilus rhinocerous
CGGTCACACTGAAGGTGTTCCCCATAGCGACCCCTAGAGGACGCAATGTCTCGTTCCCTATTCAGGGAACCATGGTTACATACGTAACCTGAGACGTTCTGTTCCATTCCGCTGCGCACTGTGTGCACCTTGTCTAGCTGTTTTTGAACCCGTCCTGTCTAAACCCCTAAAGTATTTTTGTACGGGATCTGTTATCTGTCCTTGTTGTAATGGAACTCTATTTGTCTCCTCAGATATTCAGTAACAGCATATCAGTGAAATTAAAGCACTGCATTGAACATTTGACATGATCAGAGAGAGAAACTCTGTTTCAGCTTGCTAGTAACCAACTCCCAAAATAGACATGTTCTGTGGTGGCTTTAAAAAGTCATAAAAGGTACCTGCGTGTATATACAACAACATTACATTCAACACCTACTTGTCAAA
>NW_015745586.1:0-426 GCF_001515625.1 Sinocyclocheilus rhinocerous
GTGTGTGTTTGTTAGTGTTGGGTGATATAGCTTAAAAAATATGTATTTATTTCAGTATTTTGCTGCTATTCAAAATATTTAATGATCTGTATTTGCTCTGAAGTGACTTTAAAAAGTGATTTTTTTTTTTCAGAGGAACTGCCATTTAAACTAAAGAACTGAATGTATTCACAATGCTGAACGTAACCACTAAAACACACTAAAGATCAAGTAAAAAGAAGAAATTTTTCATGTTTCCACGCTGTTTTTCACTAAATGAACACAGCAAAATGTACCTACATGTATATGTGCTAAAGAACATATATTATATGAAAAATGCTCCACAGGGACTTCCATGAACATTTTTGAGTATGAATCATTGAATGAGAATTTTGAATCTATTAATTGAAATGGATAGTTTGATCAGTTCACATAAATAAATTGCAC
>NW_015745587.1:0-426 GCF_001515625.1 Sinocyclocheilus rhinocerous
TCTCTCTCTCTCTCTCTCTCTCTCTCTCTCTAAAATAATAATAATAATAAAACTTAGAGGCCAATTACATCTGTTACCACTGGAAAAGTGAGTGTTTAGTCTCTCCAAACACGATTTATTCTGAAACTGGTCAACACAGGTGCCACTCATTCAACACAAGATATGGAAATGTTATGACCATGCATGTCAAAATGAAAGAGAAAAAATACTCTGCTCCTCTTTGTTATGTTGGGATGTAAATTTTAAGCAAGTTGGCACTCAGTCGTTGATGAATATCAATCATGAACATTCTGATAAACAGTTCTGATAAACAATCTGTCATCAGCTGTTTTTTAACAGTCACACTAACATGTTCTGAGCCACTTTACACTGCAAAAGCCACAAGTAGCAAAAATACCACACAAATGATACAATTACAGATTTTTT
>NW_015745588.1:0-426 GCF_001515625.1 Sinocyclocheilus rhinocerous
AATTAACCCTTACAGGCCCTTTTTCAGTACGGCCTGGGCCTGGTGGTTTCAAAGGAGTGTGGAGACGCTTCCGCACGCCTGCCTCGTCAGCCCGCCACATCTCTTTCATCTCGGAGGATAACTGGAGCTGCTGTCAGCTCCCAGATGACCTGCTTCTGCTTTTTCAGTCTGGTTTGGACTCTTTTAATAAGGTCGGCGCTATATTACATTTTTATGGCATGGGCGAATGCTTGATTCTGATTGGTTGACAGACGCTCTAAAGTGTTGACTATTTTTCTATAACTGCATGATTATGAAGTAGGTCCAGGTTTGTTGACTGCATTTCAATCTGGATCTCTCATCACATGATTTTCGAACCCTGAACCTAATTTGGTGTTCCCCATTACAAATAGCGGGCCTTTCCAAAATGTATTGTAAATCACACTC
>NW_015745589.1:0-426 GCF_001515625.1 Sinocyclocheilus rhinocerous
AACTATGAGAGACACTGCCTTCTGACAGATCATGTCATGCCCCTTTCCGGCAGCAGTCATGCTCCCTGACGCATCCTCGGCGTTACTGGCTCCTCCAGTGGGATCCGAACACACCCCCTCTCACCCACAGCGCCGCTGAAGCAGCCACATGAACGCAAGTTTCTCCTGCTGCTGATTCTTATTGTTCCTCAAGTGTGTGTGCAAGAATGTGTGTGTCACAGTTTTTGTTTGTGCATTTATGTGGGTGTATCATACAAACGTGTGTGTGCAGTGCTTAATGATTCACTAACCCCCCCAGGTATTCCAGAGATGGCATTATTGCATCACATTTAATCTCAAGATCCACAAATGAAATGCAACAAATGAGTCCAGCGGCGCAGGAGGGAGGCTGTGATTATACAGCGCTGAGCATCTGCCTCCTTCAGC
>NW_015745590.1:0-426 GCF_001515625.1 Sinocyclocheilus rhinocerous
TTGGCCAGAGAAATATCAGCAGCCACCCTCGTGATCGAGATCCTGGATTACACAAAACAAGGAGAGAACACAGTGTAACTACGCATGTTAAGTAAATGCAAGCTCTTTAAATTTAATTGCAATGCACATGTATGTGCATAAGTATATTGTATTAAATGGTTAATGGTAATTTTTTTTTCTGTTTTATTATTAATGTTGAAAACAGTTGTGTTGCTTCATGTATGTTTCTGGAAACGTGATGCACTACCATTCAAGTAAAATTATTGCCAGTAAAGACATTTATAATGTCACAAAATATTTCTCTTTCAAATAAATGCTGTTCTTTTGAATTTTCTATTCATGAAAGAATCCTGAAAAATAAAATATATAACGGTTCCCGTAAAAAATATTTGGCAGCACAACTGTTTTCAACATTGATAATAATCA
>NW_015745591.1:0-426 GCF_001515625.1 Sinocyclocheilus rhinocerous
AATTAGTAATGTCATATTGTCATCCAACCGTCACTAGCTGAAACTAATCTCCTTCTCTATCTTTTTTCTTTTGTGTCCTCTATGTCCTTTTATTTTTTTCGTTTCCCCTCTGTCTGTCCATTTTTTATTTTTTTTCTCTAACAACCCAGCAACTAACCAATGACCCTCTGAACTCTTCACCCAATGATGACCTGACCATTGCCTGCCTGCTGACCAGTTCTCTGGCTCTCGTCCTTCGCTTCTATGTTTTGGCGGCCTGCTGGTGAGCCCAGAAGCAGCTTTAATTCGCTTAACACAGCCGAGAAGCCGTGATGGCCCCACGCCACCACCCGCAGAACAGAATCGCTCCCCTTCTCAAACTGAGGACCTCCTTGGTCAGGTGACCTGGGCTTCCCAGCCTGCACTGAAGTGTCATAAAGCAATAAC
>NW_015745592.1:0-426 GCF_001515625.1 Sinocyclocheilus rhinocerous
GAAGGAATAATAAAATATAAACAATAAAAGGTAGAAAAATAAAAATAAAGTAAAAATAGAAAAATAAAAACCAATAAAAATAGAACAAAATGGAAATAGAAAATAAAAATGGAAAAAAATTAAAAATAAAAACTAGAAGAAAAGAAAAATGAATGGATAACATGGATATAATTTGTCATTTTTATCCTATCGTTTAAAATATTTACTTGCTCAGTCATTGTTGTTATGGGCAGGGCCTGAATTTCGTTTTGGAAAATGGGGGGGATTCTCCCTTTAGGTTTTTTTAATTTGAGGGGATTTTTTTAGACATATTTTCAAACTACAGTCATCCAACCTAAATGTTTCGTCACCCGGTGTATTTGTGTTTTACTATTTATAATATTGTTGATTCATATTTATATTGTGAGGAAGATTCTTAAAAAGAAC
>NW_015745593.1:0-427 GCF_001515625.1 Sinocyclocheilus rhinocerous
AAAAAAAAAAAAACTTTCAACGACCAAAGGTAGTACCACCAATCTGTTTCAACACTTGGAGCACAATCATGCTACCGAACATGAGCAGTGCATGCCTCAAAAAAAGAGAGAGACTGACAAGCGCCCAGCAGCAAGTGCCTCCACAAAGCAGGTGTCGATAACACAAGCATTTACAAATGCTACTTTAATATGAAAATAATTCAACAAGATGGAAAGAAAAAGCTACAGCTACAGTGGCTCCCATAGTTACAGTGGAGCGCAGTGGGTTAAAACACCACATTAAAACTCTCAACAGAAGATTAATTGTGCCATCACGACCATAAATTTATATTTATATTTATGTACAAAACATGTTGTAAAAAGGTAGCTGCTGAACTGAAATCTGTTCAGCACTTATCAGCCACATCTGATCTCTGGTGAAGTAGAT
>NW_015745594.1:0-426 GCF_001515625.1 Sinocyclocheilus rhinocerous
GCAGATATGGGACACAGCCGGACAAGAGCGATTCCGAACCATCACGTCTACGTGAGTCAAACGCATGACGTGATCAAACTACTGCTGAGCTGAACGTGTCCTGTGTTCTTGACATGATCTGTGATTCATAATCAATCATAATACAAAGGGTTTTTATTGCGAATCAAGAAATGTGTGAAAGAAAGAAAGCTTTGTACAGGAAGAATAAATCTTCCCCGGTCTGAATAAATTCTTTATGGTATTTCTCTTTGATATTAATAGAAATTGTGCTTTCATTCTTAGTTTCAGTAATAACATTTTAAGACATTGAACATAATGTTCCAGGACGTCTTTGTTTGCGGCTGTTGTGTGTGCCAGCGTGGCTGTGCCGCTCGCTAACAGAACGCTTCAGGGAATCTGTTTGATGTTCCTAATTAGTGCTGTAAC
>NW_015745595.1:0-427 GCF_001515625.1 Sinocyclocheilus rhinocerous
AAAAAAAACTACAACAACAACTCAATGTAATTTTTCCTAAACCCACTCCTTGCTCCAGGCAAATATCACACTGTCTTCAATATTGTTTGCAAGAAAAAAAAAACATAATTGTTCCACCTTTTAAAATCCTGCTCCAGGCAAACTCTATTCCCTCCTCCACTTTCACTTCAAACCGCTCACATAAACTCTGGCCTGGAATAAACACAGACAAAATGAGTGATACATTTAGTAAAAATTTTCAGTGCTTATTTAGAGCATTCTTGAAATGCAGATTGGCCAAACAAATTACTCAACAAAACTACACAAAATATGTTGGTATTTCACAAAGAAACAGTGCTCAGTACAAACTATTTGTGTGGCAGTACTGCTGTTAAATTGTTGATATTTATTTTGATTTGAAAAGGGGAAGCTGAGATCCAATTCAATA
>NW_015745596.1:0-427 GCF_001515625.1 Sinocyclocheilus rhinocerous
AAAAAAAATGTAGCGTCAAGACGTTTTTGATTAGCTGGTCCTCAGGATGGATGAAGATATTTGGGGAGAGCTCAGTGCTCGCAGAGTGTGCTTTGAGCCACTACGCACAAATTCCGGCCTTCGTTGGCAGTAGTGCCGTGTTATTGTGGTAATGATCAGGCCGAACGTATCGTGTAGGAAATGATCAACCCCAACAGCGCGCTCGCCATTATCTCAGACTTCGTCTCTCCGAGCTGTCATTACGGCTGAACTCCCCCCCGGTGACATCAGCTCTAACGCTTTACGTGTCCTTGGCCACTGCGGCGATGGAGCACCTCCACCGTAGACGGATGAGTCGGATTTTGATTGACGTGTGGATGCTGTCAGTCACAGCCTGGCTCAGTGTGTAGCAAACAGTGGTAAACTGTTCCAGACATCTAACTCTGCC
>NW_015745597.1:0-427 GCF_001515625.1 Sinocyclocheilus rhinocerous
CAAACTAGGTTACACAAGTTGCTACTGTTTTTGCAAACAAAAATTTACGCATACTTGCAGCACTGATACAAACTAATGATTTTCTAAACAGGGATTTTTGGCTTTTTTTAAACGAAACATTCTTAAATCAAAAAGCTAAATCACATAAGATATAAAGTGTTGATTTCTTTTTTTTTTTTAATTTAAAACTAAAATTTAAAAAAACTATTAAAATTAAACAACAGTTTGCTTAAAGGAATAACAAATATCTCCCAGTAGGGTAAAAAAATTAATAAAACAAATTTTCCCTTAGAATTAAGGTTATTTTTCTGACCCCACTGATATATATTTTTTTCTTGTTTTAAATATAAACTCACATATTTATTTATCTATTGATTTTATGTTAAGTCATTTTGCTTCTCAAGTAAATGTATCTTGATTTAAGAAT
>NW_015745598.1:0-427 GCF_001515625.1 Sinocyclocheilus rhinocerous
TAAAAAACTGCTTTAATGTTTTTAAAGAATAATATAATATAATATAATACAATGCTTTTTTCTTTATTATGATTTCATTTTATGATTTTTTTCATGCCTAAAAGATATTATAATTTTTTTTTTTAATTAAGAAATTAAAAACATGTATCACAAAAGTTGTTTATATGAATTTAATTTTGTATGTATTTTCTAATAAATTATTAGAAAAAATAAAAAATGACCGTAACACTGAGTAATTGTTTGCCAAATTTATCCAGTTACAGTCGATATTTCTTTCCGCCAACGTAAATCTTTTCAAACAATAAAACAGAGTATGTGACCGGAACGAAATGACAGAATTTTGTCAGTCTTCAGCGGGTGTGCCCAGGAGGGCCACCAGATTACTGTGTTCTGGGAGCACATGGCTTGTGTTGTGTTTGTCTGTTGC
>NW_015745599.1:0-427 GCF_001515625.1 Sinocyclocheilus rhinocerous
CTATATTTTTTAACTTGAGCCAATGAAAAATAAATAACTTGCCCAGTGTATATTTCAGCTGGTTGCTGAGGCAACATTTCTCATATTAATTTAGTTTAACTTGATGTGCTTAACGAAAACTAAAACTGAAATAAAAATGAATAAAAGCTATGTAGACAAATATAAAAAGTTAAAATTACTAAAAATGAGAAAATTATAACAATATCTCATCTAATATCTATAATCATAACGGCTTTTTTTTCAGTTTGACCTGTAAGTCTAAAAAAAACAGAAACAAGACGTGAAAGCACATTATTACTTTAATACAAAATTGTAATAACTTTAATTTAAAATTGAGTTAACAAGAACATTTATAAAACATTAAAAAAAAAAATACTAGTACACAACTTTTAACATTCATAAGCCTTATAGCAGTCCAGGCAGATTG
>NW_015745600.1:0-427 GCF_001515625.1 Sinocyclocheilus rhinocerous
AAAAATATTATTAATGTTGACGCCTCATATAAGAGATCTGACCGGCCTATGTTCTTGTGATGGAAATTCATCTTTTTTTTTCTGAAGCAGAGCAAAACTTGTTGTGTCTATGTAAACGCAGTAGCAAAATGAGTTCTGGTTCAAATGAGAAAATCTATATACTGGCGAGGAAATGAAGATGGTGTGTTACTTTTCTCATGCTCTCTTTACAGCTAAGTTCTTGCTTTTTTTCGGAGGAATTCTTGTCTGAACAGGAATCGCAATGACAAAAGCGTCTGATATGTTTCAATAACCCGACTATAGTTGCAGCACATGTCATTTGTTCCCTGGGCTCTCCTGAGGCAGGCCGGGGCCCCAGAGCTGTTACTCAGGGGACACCACCGGGAACAAATGGCTGGACAAACATTTTTTTGTTGGGTGAAGTGTT
>NW_015745601.1:0-426 GCF_001515625.1 Sinocyclocheilus rhinocerous
AAGTTTGGTTACCTTAATAATAATAATAATAATAATAATAATAAACATTTAAATAAAATCTAAATAAAACACTTTAGTTCAATTATATAATTCATTACACATTTATTTATATTAAATATTAACAAACACACAAAGAAAAAAATAAATAATGCAGGAAGAAAATATTTCATTTTATTATACCTAATTTTTCATGGAAGACAGAGTATCAACACAATGGTATTGATATATAATAATATTTCAAAATAAAATGTACAGCTTGCTTTATTGAAACCTTTTCATTTAAAAACGAAAAAGATTCAAATACTTTCAGTCTACAGTTTGTAAATTAAACAGTATTTAAAAACAGTTTGGTTACCATTACACAACACTGACATTTGTCTATTTTACGATACATACAACTCAAAACAGAGAATATTCACTAAAACT
>NW_015745602.1:0-427 GCF_001515625.1 Sinocyclocheilus rhinocerous
TTTGATGGAGACAACTGTCCCGCTCTCATTGGCAAACCGAAAGTGTTCTTTATCCAGGCATGCAGAGGATGTGGGATGCAGAGTAAAGTGCTGGTTGCAGATGGTGCTGGTGCCAGTCGTATCCAGAAATCTGGCAAAGTATACAGCATTGCCAAAGATTCTGATTTTCTGATTGCCCTGTCCACTGTGGAGGGATATGTGTCAGTCCGCGATAAATACAGTGGATCATGGTTTATACAGTCCCTTTGCAAGCATTTAGAAGAAGGAAGTAAACGGTGAGCATCCACTACACTGACCTTATTACATGCAGTAACACTTTATTTTAGGCCTCCTGTCAGTGTTTATATGTTAAATGGTTTCTTCTTTTATTTTTAGAGGCCAGGACATCTTGAGGATCCTCACTAATGTCAATAACGATGTAAGCCGT
>NW_015745603.1:0-427 GCF_001515625.1 Sinocyclocheilus rhinocerous
AAATATCCAAATTAATTTAATTGATCAAGTGGCTTTTTAAAGCAACAAATATTATCAAAGTCAATGATAATAACAGTCAATGGCCTTTAAAAAAAACTAAATAATTATCACAAATGTAATACTTCAAAAATAATATTTTAATCATTTAGATTGAGATTTACTTTTAAAAAATGGCATCTTTGAGCAATTCTATTTTAACACAGTTCACACAAAAGATAGTTAGATACTTAAAAAACAATAAATAATTCATAACAATATACATAATAAATGCATTTGGTTATACAATATTTCTTTGAATATGCCTTTTCCGTTACCTTTGTCAGATAGCATGGTGAGAGTGGAGGCAGACAGCTATGTTGTTGACTAGAGGCAGACACACTAGAGGCACATCGGGTGAAGTTCTGCTCCAGCTAGAACAGCACACTCA
>NW_015745604.1:0-426 GCF_001515625.1 Sinocyclocheilus rhinocerous
ACAATTATATATATATATATGTGTGTGTGTGTGTGTGTGTGTGTAAATTCATTTTGTAACTTTTCAAGTATAAAGTAAAAAATTATTACAAATATTACATTAAATATTATACAATCATAACAATTAAAATTTATCACAGTTTAAAAATTCCCTGATATTTTCATGTTTTCTCTACAAGTCACATCATCTGGCCCAATGTATTGCATTGTCTGAGGTCACGTGAGGACAGTCTTACCATGGACTGAGTCTCATGAGCGGGATGGGCGCACACGTGAAGAACACGGTAACCAATAGAAACGATCGTCTGCCCCACACGTCTGACAGAGCGCCAATTAACGGAGCGCTCATAAACGACAGCAGACCCTGACGAACCAAAGCAGAAACATCACTGTGACAATAAAACCAACACAGACGAACTAACCAGTC
>NW_015745605.1:0-427 GCF_001515625.1 Sinocyclocheilus rhinocerous
AAATTTTTTTTACAAACCCCAAACTTTTGAACATAGTCTAAATTAAGAAAATAATTAAAAATCATATTTCATACAAAGAAATCTGTGTAAATCCCAGAAGTGTTTATTTAAATGTATTAAATCATAATTTAATTTGCAGATCTTATTTTTTTATTAACTGCGAGTTCACCTTAAAATTTATTAGTGTGTTTCAGGCAGTCAAAGCATGTAAGACCATTGTCAAACAATTCACTAGAGGGAGCACTACTTTTGGGCTAATGAATATTCACTCTGCAGGAGTACCTAGACATTAAATCATGCCTCAAAGGACTGCTCGCTCAAACAAATTAAATCATAATAATTACTTTCTCCTCTAATTGCTCATTTGTTTAATTTGAGGATTAATTACTGCAGTACACAGCGATTTACAAAGGCTTTAAGTAAACTT
>NW_015745606.1:0-427 GCF_001515625.1 Sinocyclocheilus rhinocerous
AAAGTAATTTAAAGCAGTTTAACATAAGTCAG
Source organism: Sinocyclocheilus rhinocerous (assembly GCF_001515625.1). Taxonomy (NCBI): domain Eukaryota; kingdom Metazoa; phylum Chordata; class Actinopteri; order Cypriniformes; family Cyprinidae; genus Sinocyclocheilus; species Sinocyclocheilus rhinocerous. The sequence goes on from NW_015745606.1 coordinate 33, forward strand.
CAACATAACAAAATGTGAAAAAATGACTTACTTTTGCAAGGCATGTATATCAAAAGTGAAAAACTGGAAAAATTAAAGACACCTGTCCGACTGCTGAAACTAGATCCACAAGACAAAGTAAACCATGTACCAATCAAACAGCTTGACATAGGATTCAGTACGAAACGAGCTTTAGAAATGGCATCAGAAAAACTCCAAGAACATCCTGTAAAAGTTCAGCTGTTCAAGAAAGAATGTGTCTCCTTCCTTTCTATGACTTGGCAAAAAAATGATGGAGAGAAGTCCCCTAATGTACCCAGCTGTGCGGCACATGTGCTCCCTTGACCCTGTGACCATGGTTGCAGATGGAGAAAGTTCAAGAGAGATATTTCAGAAGCTCTTACAAGTTTTGCTCA
>NW_015745607.1:0-426 GCF_001515625.1 Sinocyclocheilus rhinocerous
TTGAAGAACTCCTCGTCTTCATGCTCCATTCACCAGCCTGACTTCCAGAGCTGGCCTCCCCTGACTGAGCCACAAACACACCGCCGCTCACCTCATTATAAGTGCGCATAGCACACCATCCACTGAGACCAAATGCCTTTTGTGTTAGAGCATCCAAACATTACGGTTGCATTATTCCAGTATACAAAGTCATGTTAAATACAATGCAAATTTTAATCATTATTTAAATATAATTGTAATGACCGTTCATTTGTGCATGCATTAGACACTTGCACTATTTTTTGCTGGTCTACATTATGTAAATGTGTGGCTGTTTTTTCAGCACCTTACGCCTTGATCGCCACATCACAAGATGTCATAAGTGAATGTCCCATTCGTACAGACTAAATGTGACCCTGGACCACAAAACCAGTCTTAAGTCGCTTG
>NW_015745608.1:0-422 GCF_001515625.1 Sinocyclocheilus rhinocerous
AATGAATGGCTGGATGAAGTGACAGCTCTGACTATGTTAGCAACCAGACCTTGGGTTTCCACAACACAAATCCTGCCTAGCAACTTAATAGCTGCTAAACAGAACGCACAATTATGATGTTGATCAAGTTCTCACAGATACATTGTATAATGATAATAATAATAAAGCTATGAATAAAATAATTAATATCAAATCAAATTACAATTATTTAGTCAGTTGTAATCAGACATTATCTGTTTGAACTATTATTAATGGGTTTCTACTTGAATATGTTCAAATGTAATTCATTCCTGTGATGCAAAGCTGAATTTTCAACATCATTACTCCAGTCATCAGTGTCACATGATCCTTCGGAAATCAGAATAAAATAAAAATGTTAACAGTAGTATATGTGTGTGTGTGTGTGTGTGTGTGTGTGTGTG
>NW_015745609.1:0-427 GCF_001515625.1 Sinocyclocheilus rhinocerous
CCCTGCGATCATCCTGGCCCGACAATGCCACTGTACCTATAAGGAAATAATTTTTTTGTCCAATTTACAATTGGTTTGACTCAATTATTTGTACTAAAAAAGGTCTAAAATGGCTGCAGAAACTAAGTTCATTCTGTTTATTAAAGTGCCTCTTTTTTTTCCTCCAGAGTAACATGTTCAACAAAAGTCTGACCTCTGTAGGCCCAGCATACATCATGGGTGAGGGGAAAATGGCCACAATGGTGTTCTCTGGATCCAGCACTTCTTCGTCCAGCACAGCAGCATGCTGCTTCATGCGCCAGTCCAGCGGTACATCATCCTCTTTGGTCCAGCCACCCAGAGGGTGCAGCAGCAGCACAGGCTTTTTGTAGCCCCGCTCCAGCAGACGACGCTTAGTGTCCTGCATCAGGAGCGCATGGCCGTTGTG
>NW_015745610.1:0-427 GCF_001515625.1 Sinocyclocheilus rhinocerous
AAAGGGTGCCGCGACTAAAAAAAGGTTGGGAAACACTGGTATATACAACCTGTAAATTGTGTGAACGTAAAAGTTGGAATAAAGGTCTGAAACAGGATATACATGCGCGTAAATTGCAATATTGGTGGCGCTATAAAGAAAACAAAATTATGACTTGGTTATAATTGATGGGCAATTGGTAATAGAAATAGGTGTTTCATATCCGTCGATTCCTTGGTTTATGTTATAATCCCACATACCCCCATTTATTTTCGGTCTAAATTTAAATTTTGAATTTTTGAAAAACACATTTTGCGGACTAATCTTAGTATTTTTACCTGAGCTCATTGAAATTTGCTGAAAGATGATCTAGAAGTCAAAAACATGTTTGACTTTGAGATCAACATGGCTCCCCAGACCAATAAATGCATGCACTAGGCTATTTTAA
>NW_015745611.1:0-427 GCF_001515625.1 Sinocyclocheilus rhinocerous
TTCTTGTTTGAAATAAGGTAAAATGTCATTGTATTAATTAATAATTAAGGTATGGCTGATGAGTTTCATTTAAAAATAAAAAGAGCATGAGTGCAAATTCTTTAAATTAAATATGTGTCTGTTTTTAAAGTTTAAAATGATGAACAAATAAGAATATATACAGACATCTAGAGATCACCAAAATTATGATTTTACATTTTTAGTGTTTGTGATGTTATGTTAATATATATATATAAGTTTTTTTTTTTAAGTTTTTTTTTTGTCAACACAAACAGGTTGATAAATATATTTTTTTTTTTAAACCTGCAATTTTTTGTGACCTTATTTGAAAAATGGCAATATTATTAATAAACAAAGTATTTACATTTTTTGTTTTAATATTTGTATTTTTCAATGATTATGGTATGAGTGGCAAGTTTAATTTAGA
>NW_015745612.1:0-422 GCF_001515625.1 Sinocyclocheilus rhinocerous
ACACACACACACACACACACACACACACACACACACAGACAGAACATGATTGTCATTTTCTCCCTTTCTCTGTCTTTTTGTCACCCACCTGCACATTTAAACAAACAGTCTTTCTCTGGTCCGAGGAACACACTGCACCTCTGTCCTCTCATCATTAGCAGGCTCAGCCGTGAATCCACAAAAACCGCGCTCTGAAAACTTGCCCCGTGACGTTAAACAGCTGTCGCAATTCGCCGGCCATCTCTGTGAATTTCAAACTCCTGCCTTTATCTCTTTCTTTTCTTTTCTTCTTTCTGCCTGCCCAGTGGCACATCTCGCTAGAAGTCCTGGATTTTCTGAAGGCGCGGGGAAGAAGGGGGCCAATTATTAGATCCTGCTTTTCTGCCACCTGCCAGCGCCTTCTCTCTTTAATTAATGTTTAG
>NW_015745613.1:0-427 GCF_001515625.1 Sinocyclocheilus rhinocerous
AATAAAGTGCTGAAAACACAATACAGCACAAGCTCAGGGGTAAGACGTGTTTATTACTCCTGCTGTATCTGACACAAATATCAGCTATTTATAACTTACAGTAAGCGAGTCTTCAAAAAGCCCATATTCACACATGTAGTGCATGAGGTAATTCTACTATGTCCATTGAGGTTCACTTATAATGTTAGTAGACGACGCAACTATCATTCATTCAGTGACCTGAGCTGGCAGGAGCCTTTTTAAAATACAAAAATAACTAAGTTATTAATGAGTGAAAGAAAAATCCATATTCCAAACTATGTTTTTACCCAAATACACTTTAATAAACCTAAAACCTTACAAATGTATTTTTGGCATTTTTGCGATAGGACAGTATAGACTGACAGGAATCAGGAAGCAAAGAGAGTGAGGCGGGATTGGGAAAGGT
>NW_015745614.1:0-427 GCF_001515625.1 Sinocyclocheilus rhinocerous
AATTAAACTAGCAAATATTAAAGCTAAAATAAAATAATTAAATAAGACACATAAATATACATATACTGTATATGTGCGTGTGTGTGTATAAATAACAAAAGCACATTACACATTTACGAAAAATTTAACAAATGAAAAATTTGAATATAAAACTATAAAGAAAAGAATGCATCAATCAACAACCTTCTCTTTCAGTATATGGCTAGTCATATATTGGCAGATATCGGTAATCCCGAGCTCAGAGACCCATGAAAACATTGTATTTACTAAGCAACTCTCTGGCTTTTCGCGCACTGGTCATAAGCGGCATAAATCGTGAGTTTAGTGCGTATGTGACATACATAGAACACATACCACACAAACAAAGAGTTACATCATGCTGTTGCATGGTTAATCCGATCAAGGCCAGTCTTTATGCCTTTGCTAT
>NW_015745615.1:0-427 GCF_001515625.1 Sinocyclocheilus rhinocerous
AATCTAAATTCAGCTGATGGTCATAATCGTAAAAACTCTGCATTCATCAGTTCTTAATGTCTGTTGCGTTTGGCCATCATACACAAACTCAAAGCTGCTGTGCATTTATTTCACATTCCACGAGAAAGGAGACGTCACTAATATCTATACTACCAATAGGAGATCATGAAAGTGCAAATCCTTGTTTTCCCTTTTTAATCATATCAACCGTATGAGTATTGGAGGAGATCAGGGTAATTGTAACACTAAATATTTTCAATTACAAACAAGCTACAGTTTATGCTGTATGTATGAGGTAACATTCTCTCTGTGCTTGAGAAAAAGAAGTGATTGCATCAATGACAAATGGTTGTAGCACTAGTTTAAAAAAATCTTTGAAAGGGGTGGTTCATTGCGATTTCACTTTTTTAAAGTTAGTTAGTGTGTA
>NW_015745616.1:0-427 GCF_001515625.1 Sinocyclocheilus rhinocerous
AATGTCTGACTTATAATCACGTCCATAAGATTATTTGTGTTAACTCATTAATCTGTTGCTTGACCTCTTCATATTTAAGGAGAGAACTATTTCCAAATTCGGGCATCGCTTGTTATGATTTTCAAAGGCATAGACATGTCTCTACCGATATTCAGCGACTACTAATAGTCCCTAGCAATAATTTTGATCGAACAATTAAGTGACTGTTGTCTGCCATTATGTCCCCACCAATGCCAAAATCAAACCCTTGTTTTTGTTGCAAGGACTACATCTTTTTCCAATTTAGATGATCAAATAAATGATTCCAGTAAAGGACTATGGAAGACACAGAAATAATATTTCCACAAAAAATATTAATGATTAACTTAATGATTTCTATCCTACATAAATAAAGTTGTTGTTTTTTTTTATGCTCAAAAATCAAGAA
>NW_015745617.1:0-427 GCF_001515625.1 Sinocyclocheilus rhinocerous
AATTCTTTTATTGTGCAGGTAGAATTTATGAGCTCATACTAATTGATAATAGCAGACTATATAGAATATTGTGAGAAAAATTCATTTTTTACACTGCATGACCATTTAAATGAACTAGTGAAAGCAGAAAGATGATTAAAACGGCAAAAAAACTAAATAGCAGCACCTAAAATTATACAATCGTTTCTTTAAACAAACTCTAGCATTCAAAATGTTTTGCTTTTGTTTTTGAAAGAAAACGTTTATGCTTACCAAGGCTGTATTTTATTTAATCAAAAATACAGTAAATTATTAATTATAAATGTCTTTACTGTCAGTTTTTGGAATAACTTACTGACCCCAAACTTTTGAACAGTAATGTACATTCAAATGTTATCAAATAAATAAATATAAGTTCACAGACATAGTGTGTGCTTCAACTACACGT
>NW_015745618.1:0-427 GCF_001515625.1 Sinocyclocheilus rhinocerous
AAAAAAGACCTGCCATCTCTAACAGCATTACACTGTATGTGGGCCATTATGTTGACTCGAACACCACACCCAAACGTCGTAGCTTAGTTAAAGATTATATTTCAAACCCAGATAATAATAATAGGTATTTAGTCATACCTGTACGGTGCTCACAGGGAGCTTACATGTGATGTAGATCCAATAATGGGCTACTTAAGCCGTCAGTTTAATCTTGCTCGCGTGATATTGATTAATTAAACTCTGCATATGGGTGCCGCTCATTTTTATTAGGCAGACAGTTTGGCTTCTGCAAACACTGGTAAATGTCCGGCGAAGTAAGTCATTTGTTTGTAACAGAGCTTCTCTGCTGCCCTCTCCAGGTCATTCATGTTTCATATAAAAAAAAATGTTAAAGGGATAGTTCACCCAAAAATGAAAATGTGATGTT
>NW_015745619.1:0-427 GCF_001515625.1 Sinocyclocheilus rhinocerous
TAATATTCACAGACACTAGTCCATATCACATTTTGATTTAAGTGTGCTGACCTAACTTTTGATTTATTCATCCAAAACTTGGCAAACTCCGTGACATTCCACGTTATACAATAAATTCTGTTTTTATGACTGGATTCCGGGATTCCATCCACGTTTTCAACATCGCGAAAATCATAGGGCCCTATGGAGGGTCCCTTTCTGAGTTTAGCTTTAACCCTATTTAAACACACCTGAACAAGGCAATCAAGGTCTAGAAATGTCCAGGAAAACATGTTAAGCTGAACACTTCAGGACACTGGCCCTCCAGTAACAGGATTGGATGCTTCTGCTCAAAACCAATCGAAAGCCGCTTTTCCACTATCGGTACCGAACGGTACAAGAACTGTCAGGTACGGCGCGCCACGATTACAAACCGTTCTCGGCACGG
>NW_015745621.1:0-427 GCF_001515625.1 Sinocyclocheilus rhinocerous
TTAGATAACGGGACTCACTACGTGATAACCCTCTGCTTGCATAGGCGATGACACGCAGCTGTCCCTCCTGCTCCTGATATAAGGCCGCTCCGAGGCCGGTGGAACTTGCATCCGTGTGAAGGATGTAAGGAAGTGCAGGATTTGCGAAGGCCAGAACTGGGGACGTTGTCAACTTGCCGATGATCATCTCGAATGCCTGTTGGCAGGCGGGAGTCCAACGGTTCAGAAATGGTTCTTTGGGGTGGTAGTATTGGCCACTCCTTTCCTTGGACTTTGGGTGCTTCCTTAGAGGTGGGTAGCCAGATGTTAAGTCGTTCAGCGGTTTCATTATACTTGAATAGCCTTTAATGAACTTTCTATAATACCCACAGAATCCAAGGAAGGCTTTCAACTCTTTTAGATGCTGAGGGACTGGCCAGGTCTTTAG
>NW_015745622.1:0-427 GCF_001515625.1 Sinocyclocheilus rhinocerous
GTGCAGCCCTAACTTACATTTGATAATATACATGGTATTTGGGCTTACATTTGTCTCCACAGTCTGATTTGACATATTAAAGAGAGATTTGTGCACCTGTATGTGGGTTTTCAGTGTGTTTGTGCTGTTTACATCAGGTACTAAAATAAAGCAGACAGCACGCAAATGAATGACGCTATCAATTCCTCTTTTGCTGTCCTTTTAGTACTGCCTGTCCACTTCCTCTCAAGCAGAACATTGTGAGGAAAGCAGTACAGACACATCTCTTGAATAATGTATCGGAGCTCTAAAAGGTCTTTAATTGAGGGCTGAAATCTACCCTGAACTCAAAAAACCCTCTCCAGTACAGCTCCTGCTTCAAATCCTCAGCATCTAGATCCTACAGGTAGGGCTGTCACGATTATGAAATTTGGCTGACGATTAATTG
>NW_015745623.1:0-426 GCF_001515625.1 Sinocyclocheilus rhinocerous
ATAATGTTCTTTTTAGCAGCATCATATGACCCCTTTAAAACTTTCTTAATGCATCGCCATTATCTTGAACACCAGGAGTGTGACAGCAGGAAGTGAAGTGTCATGCGTCACCTGCAGCATCTGGCTGTCTATGCCCTCTCTCTCCTTATACGGCCGGATGACTCCATCCTCACGGATGAAACGAGGAGGACGTAAACTCTCCACATCCTGAGACGTCTCCGCAGCTCTGCATTCAAACCAGGCCAGACAACACATCACAATCACGGACTAACAAAGACTCTTTCCTAAACAATGCACACAGATACACAGACATATTCAGAGACCTTTTGATGCCTTGGAAGGTGCTGCTGGCCAAGTCAATGATGCCCCCTGTTGGTCTGGTCAGAGCTCCGACCAAACCTTTGCCCACACCCTTAAAGAAACCCG
>NW_015745624.1:0-427 GCF_001515625.1 Sinocyclocheilus rhinocerous
ACAGAGGAACAGAAAAGTGGTCTTGACTCCCCCATTACAATTGAAGAAATTGTAGAAGTAATCAGGGTCCTTACCCTCTTCTAAGTTTCCGGAGCCAGATGGCTTTACTGCAGAGTTTTTTTTTAATTCTATGCACTTGAGGTATCTCCACTGCTGCTGAATATGTATAATGAGGCAATGGAGAAAGAAGAGCTACCATCTACATTGACACAGGCATTAATTACTCTTATCCTTAATAAGGACAAGGACCCGTCTGATTGTAAGAATTATCTTCCTATTTCTTTAATCCCTGTTGATGTTAAAATTACGTGTCCCCAAGCTGCAGTACAGACTAATAGGACTAATTTCTTATCTTACGCTGGCAAGAGGGATCCATTAAGGATCTCCATTATCTCCCTTGCTGTTTTGCTTAGCTTTAGAACCTTTG
>NW_015745625.1:0-427 GCF_001515625.1 Sinocyclocheilus rhinocerous
AGCATATAAAGTAGTGCATACTTCCTCTGAACAGCTTTTACCTTCAAAAAAAAGGCTTTCGGTGAACGTCTGCCTCTGCATGGGGATGTTGTCCACCTGTCCGTCATCTTCCTCTGGGTTATTAATAATATCCAAACCTGCTTCTATCACCTCCACCAGCTCATCCCTCCGGTCCTTCCGCACAGGCTTCTCCTCAGGATGGCGCGTCAGGCCCATTTCCAGCTGGTACACTTTTGTGGTGGTGAAGCTCTCGAAGGGCACCAGTGCATACTCGCTCGGCAGCCTCGCTCCCGTGTTCACCTCCGCCTTGTCGATTTGTGAGTGCAAGTACTCCAAGAGGTCACCAGGCTCTTGATCTCTGCCATCGATCAGGCTCTGCGGTCCGGGACCCTCCTTTTTTTCTTGAAGTACCCTCAGTTTCTCGCTC
>NW_015745626.1:0-427 GCF_001515625.1 Sinocyclocheilus rhinocerous
AATCAGGAAGGGGGCCAACACTTTTTCACACCACTGTATATCATACAATGTATCATACTTCACTTCATGACTTCATTATTAGAGGAATAATCAAGGTCAAAACCATTTTGTGATGTCAATTATCATAGATAAGTGACCGCAATGCAGCATCACGCTTGTATTTTTGTTAAAGAAATTACTTCTTAAAGAATTCTTCTTTAAAAGAACTTAGCTAATATAAAGCTTTATAAAGAGTTAAGATATTTAGTTGTCCAAATGATCCTGCTGAGGATCATCTCCTCTGATTTTAGGGTTTTAGTTTAATATATACACTTACCATTCATGACTTTGGAGTGGGTAAGATTATTAAATGTTTGTAAAAGTAGTCTCTTCAAAAATCCAATAAAAACACTAATATTGTACAATATTATAACAATTTAAAATAACT
>NW_015745627.1:0-427 GCF_001515625.1 Sinocyclocheilus rhinocerous
ACCTCTGATTTTGGACCGTGTTCTCTGAGCTTGGCCCTGTGGTGTATATAAATGCTGCCATATTGGCTTTTCCTCAGAAATGTTTGTCGAGTCGTGTCTGGACGGTGTCTCCTGGGGGCAGGCGGAGGTGGTGTGCGTGTGTGTATTTGAAGCAAATAGACTATCTGCATTTGTGGGTGGCTGATATGTGCACATTTGTGAAAGTATGTGTTTCCTTCCTCATTATTTTTACCCTCCTTTGACATTCATTCTGTTCTGTTTTATATAATTCCCCAAGCAAGCTGCTCCCTGTTGCATACCGAGGTTTCTCGCTCTTTACATATGTCCCAGCGGCAGGGGGCCCGTGTAGCAGGAGGTCCATAGTCCAATTTCGAGACTGTGGTACAGTGTGTCTAAGGGGATCCCTGAGTGAACTTCATTGTGTACA
>NW_015745628.1:0-427 GCF_001515625.1 Sinocyclocheilus rhinocerous
ACTATTTGCATTTCCATTTTCAAATTAGGGTGTGTGACTCCTTGCGATGCTGGTGATGTTGCTGTAATTTCCAGAAAGTTTGTGCTAAGTATGACTCTCCTGACCTTCTCTGTAATTTACCATTTGTCTGTTCAGGAAAGCAGTACTCAAGATCTATTATCTATGGAAACCTTCATAAAGAAAGCGGGACAGAAATAAAGAATAAATCAAATTCCAGGAATAAGGGGCTTAATATAATTCTTTAGTATATTTTTTATATAATTTTTATACAGCTTCTCATCACGTTCCCAAGAATTCCTTCTTGTTTATACATATTTTTTCTATACATCTGCATGGTCTAGTAAAATCACATATGCAGTTTTCAAATAATTTGGATCATTGATTACAAATGCTTTGGGAAGCTCAATAACACCTGAATGTGTGTGAT
>NW_015745629.1:0-427 GCF_001515625.1 Sinocyclocheilus rhinocerous
GTTCCTAAAATTAGAAATAAAACAGACTGAAATGAGCTGAAATCGCCTGTGAGACTCAGGAGACACATGTCTTTCCCAAGAGAAACACTTGAGAGGCTTTCCATTTCCACTCAATGGAGACATTCTCAATTTCATTTGTGATTTGTCACTGTATGAATGATATAAATACTTGAGGTCTCTCTGTATTCTGAGGTGTGTTTGAGTGTAAAGTCTCAGCAGCTCAGGACGCTGTGAGAGGATTACACTCATCTAGCAGGTAAAAAAATAAAAAAATTGCGTTACCACAGCGAGAGACAGAGAGGAGAAATCGTAATTCTTATCTAATCATCGCAGCGATACATTCACACTGCTGCCATGGCAACGGAGCATTCCAAAGAATTTTGATGAGTGATCCGGAGAGAGAGAGAGAGAGAGAGAGAGAGGGAGA
>NW_015745630.1:0-427 GCF_001515625.1 Sinocyclocheilus rhinocerous
CTGGGGGTAAGCAGATAAACATCATAGTTTCATTTTTGGGTGAACTATCCCTTTAACAGGCTGTAGAATATGTCTTAACTCAGTAAACTCTGTCAGCTGATTTTTACTATAAATTTGACTCCGGAGGCCTGTTGCATGAAACTAGTTGAACAAACTTTGAGTTTCAGAGTAGGTTTAGAGTTGACAAAACCAGACAAACATAACCCGGTTTAGATCAGGATCAGCTGTTGCACAACGCTCGGCATAAACATTCTCCGTCAACTCAGGTTTGATCCTGAGTTTGTGAGGCGTGTGCACCTAAAAGTGTGACACGTGCGACAAACAACCAATCACATGGAACATGGAAAAGCACCAGGATGATTGACTTCTCACGAGAATCAGCACAATTCACTCTGTTCAAGATGAAAAGATCATTATGCAAAAATAT
>NW_015745631.1:0-427 GCF_001515625.1 Sinocyclocheilus rhinocerous
ACGTAACGCCGTTACATGTAACTAGTTACTCCCCAACACTGCGCATAATCAACACGATAAACCGCTATCAACAACTGTTGATAACACTAAACTCCTTACTCACCACAAATGGATTTATATAATCCTGCGTCACGTTCCAAAACTCCTGAAATATTCATAAGGGCTCATACAGAGCCGAGCGCAGCAGATTCTCACACACATTAAAACAATGTCTAATGACGAATTACGTGAAATCTAAAAACACACATCTAATCCACGTGTATTCAAAATAAATTTTTGAATATTTTACATTTTTTGTAAAAAAAATTAAAAATTGCCATCCCTGGCTGACTGTACATGATTTTCTACTTTAAATCATATAAAAGAATACCCCTGAATTGTAAACAGCACTTTTTTTGGCAAGTTTTCTGTAGTGCACTTCTAAACA
>NW_015745632.1:0-427 GCF_001515625.1 Sinocyclocheilus rhinocerous
AGATCTCTGAAACTCAACCCCACTGTCAGAAAAGATCAACAGTAGGATCATGCATCCCATTTCGGCCTTGCCTTCCACCGGTATACCATGCAGTTCATCAGCTGACAGATTCATCAATTGCTGCACCTGCGCATACTGTGGTCTCTCATCATGCACGTCGAGCGCGCGCTTCTGTCTCTACCGCTAACCTGCTAAACGCACAAGGCATCTGAAAGCACCTGGCAGACAGCTCACATTTCACTCGCCCTTTTCTTACAAACATGGAGCTGAAACTGGCAGATCACGCCTTACCCTGCGTGCCCAACCCTCTCCATCGCTGAGTTCGCAGCGTTCAGCACCAGCAACATGCAGCATTCAACGGCAACAGCGCGCCGAGTCTGATCAAATGGATGGAGAAAAGAGAGCATGCGAGGAGCGAACATTTACA
>NW_015745633.1:0-427 GCF_001515625.1 Sinocyclocheilus rhinocerous
AGAGCGAGCCACCGCCTGCCATTAGCCCAAATCTAAAGCTACTGTACTTGATTAGCGTATAATAATTAGCATATGCGTGTAATCAGTATTATTGTGTGTCTCTTGAGTCGGCGGTGACCCTGCTTTGCATAAGGGAACACCCCACACATCCCTCTCACGCTATCGCTCTCTCGCTCTAGCCCTCAAGACAGAGAGAAAGAGCGGAGCTGTCAACTTTTGATTTGCTTCTGAAGTAGCCCAATCGCAACAATGAGAGGAGATAAAGAGATTCTGTTTGTATTTGTCATAGTAACACTGCCTGTGTTGATTATATGCTTTTGCGTGCCAAGGGCAGCATCTTTTTTTGACGGTCTTCCGCACCATCCACGCACGCTTTCTCTCTTTCGCTCGGTGGCCAACCATTATCCTTTCCATCGTCATATCCCAC
>NW_015745634.1:0-427 GCF_001515625.1 Sinocyclocheilus rhinocerous
AGGTACTCCATTACAGCCCAGAATATTGCAGAGATTTTTCACATTTACTGAACCATTACTGTAGACTGAGAGACACAGTATTAAATAATGTCACACTGGAACCCACACAAACCTTTTATAAAACTGCAGAATCTGTTGATCTGCGCCAGGAGGAGTAGACAATGCGATGCCTGTAAACAAGAGAGATAAAATTAGGGAAAACAGCGGATTTGTGAGGCATTTTTAGCTCAAATTAACATTTCATTGAAGCTAGCTCAAGTTTATTTAATTAATGTTATCTCTGTCATTTCTCCAGACTGGGAGCATTTTGAATCTCTGTCAGAACAGAGTTAGTTGAATTTCAGCACTCCAGCCGTCGACATTACGAAGTATATCATTGATGAAAGGGTGCACAATCCTTTCAAAACCAATTAAAGAGGCCTTAGCC
>NW_015745635.1:0-424 GCF_001515625.1 Sinocyclocheilus rhinocerous
ACACACACACACACACACACACACACACACACGTACACACTCGTGCAAGATTCTGAAGGCATTTTAAATCTCTGTGGTGGGACAGTGATATAATTGCTCTCCGTCCGGTCTCCTGCGGACATAGACGAAGAATCGTAATGATATCACATCTTAGGGTATCAGTGAGGACTGACATATTTTATTAGTCAAAATTAAACTCCGATATAAATCTTTCCCTTGTGATATTATGCCTTTAATAATGTTATAAAATCAAATATTTTGACCCATCTATTTCAGTCCTCATCAAACAGAGCCTAAGGTCATCGCCGCTATTTACTGCAGGAAAACAACATTAATCTGTCAGGGTTCACCGTGAGAGTGCACACGGACAGACGTTTGTGCATACAACTCTCATTCATCTCCAGAAACGCAGTCCCGCTCTGCC
>NW_015745636.1:0-427 GCF_001515625.1 Sinocyclocheilus rhinocerous
GCCAGTTCCCGCCTCCTTCTTCCCGATCTACAAACTACGTTACAGACCAAAAAAGTAATTTCTTCAGAAATGAAAGAAATTTATTTTCATATATGCATATTTAAATATACATGAACTACTGATCTGTTTGTTAATAGCTTATCAATGAAAAATATTATAAAGTGTTACATAAATATTATAAAGTGTTAAAAATAGAATGTATACCCCTTGTTCTGTTGTTTTATTTATTTGTTTTATGCTTTCCTGTATTTCTTCAATACTGCATAATACATTTTCTTGATAAATCAATAATAAAAATAAAGTAAAAAAAAAATATATATAATAATAATAATAATAAAGTGTGACAAAAAAGTTTTCCGTCAAATTAGTTTCAATACTGGGAAGTACGCACAAAATTGTGAAAAAAATTTAATAAATAAATAAATAA
>NW_015745637.1:0-427 GCF_001515625.1 Sinocyclocheilus rhinocerous
ATACCCAAAGGCTTCACTCTTTCGCTTTGTCTTCATGATGATAAACCTTCCTGCATGACAGAGATCACACACATATATAAACATGTTCTGTTTGCTGCTTGAGATTCTAATTCAAGATTTCTTCTTCTTCCTTGCCTTCTCCCTTTATTTTGTGTGTGTGTACTTGCTTTCCCATGTGTATCGAGTATCTTCACACTCTAGGTCCCAACGGAGATGACAGCCTCACCGTATGTGTTTATGCATGTATGCACTTCATTATTACACTCCCCCATCTCACTCCAATAGCTGCTTGTGTTAGTGGTCTGGGCACCTGTGTGGTGTCAGATGTTGTTTTTGCAGATTTTGCCATTGAATGAATGACAAATTATAATGCATTCCATAAAAGAAGTCTGTTATAGCCCCAACATGGCATTGCCAGTATTTGTAC
>NW_015745638.1:0-427 GCF_001515625.1 Sinocyclocheilus rhinocerous
ATATATTAAACCAGGCTAACTTACCCTTGTAAAATATCTTAAGCTCAGCATACTTCCTAAATGTCTTAGATCTTCAAAATCATGAGTAGTATCAGTTTGGAGTCTGGAAAATTTGAGAAAGCTCCTGACATGACAAAAATAATTGAGAAATATACATATAAACCCCAGTTTTAAAATATAATGGTTTTAAACAGTTTTTTTTATCTTAATGCTAAATGATGGGGAATTGTGAGAGGTTCTTGAAACTTTTAACCACACCTTTATTATATATTTTTGCTACCTATTGCTGTTTTACAAATAATTATTTTATTGGTTTACAATTGTCTCAGCTCTTTAGTCTTAAACAAATAAAACCCATCATTAAAATATACATTTTTAAATAAATTATTTGTTTAAAACTGTTAATATATACAAATATAAAAAATAA
>NW_015745639.1:0-427 GCF_001515625.1 Sinocyclocheilus rhinocerous
ATATGTTATAAATAAAAGAAATATTTTACTTTGCTTTTTAAAATAAAAGACAGCTTTAGACACATCAACAGATTATAACATAGCAAAAAGTGAAATCAAGGATTTTCTGACAGTATTATCAGACCAAAACAAGGCAGAGCCTTTATATCATTAACTCACACTTTGATTACACAACAGGATGAGCACTCTACGGAAACAAAATTAACATTTAACATCTGGTTTAAATTTGTAGAAAACGTACACCAACATAAAAACAGTGAACTGTGAATTAATTGTACCTACAGAGACAATAACATTCACACTAGCTATCCTGCTAGCAAATACTAACACAGTTGCAGCATTCAGCGAGCTGGCAACGCTTGGGAAATGCTGTCACTTGATAAATGTGTTTCAAATGGAAAGTAAAGAAAGTCTTTAGGGTTTTCTC
>NW_015745640.1:0-427 GCF_001515625.1 Sinocyclocheilus rhinocerous
TTTAATCAAGTTTTTTACTACGTTTGGATTACCAAAAACTGTTCAGACTGATCAAGGCTCAAACTTTTTGTCTAAAGTCTTCCAAGATGTGTTGAAAGCTTTGAAAGTGTCACATGTCGTATCCAGTGCCTATCATCCAGAGTCACAGGGTGCTCTGGAGCGTTGGCATCAAACTCTAAAATCCGCTTTGCGGAAATATTGTTTGGAGACGGAGAACGAGTGGGACGATGGGGTTCCTTTGGTTTTATTTGCTCTTCGTGAAGCACGACAGGAATCACACGGTTTTAGTCCATCCGAACTGGTTTTTGGGCATAACGTACGGGGTCCGTTAAAGATCCTAAAAGACGAGTTCTTTGTTACAGGTTCGTCTGAGAAAACGAATGTGCTTGATTTCTTCTCTCGTACCCGTGAGCGTTTACGAAATGCC
>NW_015745641.1:0-427 GCF_001515625.1 Sinocyclocheilus rhinocerous
TTTTATTTTAAATTCGACGAATATTCGAAATTCAAATTTTTTTTTAACAGCCCTAATACACACACACACACATATACACATATATATATACACAACACACACATATATATATATTAACTTGTGCATATAGTTAAATGAAAAACTATTTAAAAAGTGAAAAAAATATAGATAATGTAAATATTATGGTTTAGACTATTAACTTGTGCATATAGTTAAATGACCCAGTGTGTGTCAAATGAATGTATAACCTGGAGTCCAGCAGCACAGAAGAAGAGTTTGATGGCCTGTGGAGCAGATGAACTGGATTCAGACTCGTTTCTGGCCGCCAGTGAATCATCATCCAGCAGTCCAGTCTTAGATTCATTCCCAAACACACACGTCTTTATGACAGGAAAACAAAGCCCACGACCTACACAAACATCAGCAG
>NW_015745642.1:0-427 GCF_001515625.1 Sinocyclocheilus rhinocerous
ATCTATCTATCCATCCATCCATCTATCTATCTATCTATGATGTGATGCACCTTTATAAATCATATAGGAATGTATGGAAGACTTCAAGTAAAAAAAAACGATTAAGAAGTATTAGTATGCATACGTAGAATGTATATAGTATATAGTATATAATATAGAGAATATAGAGTCTTAATGGATTGCATTTATTATACTTGTATGATGATTTACTCATTCATTAATTCATTTTATTTTAGGAGGTTGTTTTACATACATTAAATTTCACTGAAAAATATGTTTGTTTCAATGACTTGTCAATCTAGATACAAAATCTGCATGTAAAATGTCAGTCTGGTCTCGCATTAATTAATTTATTTTATTCACTATATGGAAAAGAACAGTCAGAAAATTAATATATATATACAGTATATATATATATATATATATA
>NW_015745643.1:0-427 GCF_001515625.1 Sinocyclocheilus rhinocerous
TCAGATTCCAGATTTTCAAATAGTTGTATATCGACCAAATATTGTAACAAACCACACATCAATGGAAAGCTTATTTATTCAGCTTCCAGAGGATGTATAAATCTCAATTTCGAAAAATTGACCCTTATGACCTTCGTGGTCAAGGGTCACAAATATGGTGAATACCATCAGCTTGTTCAAGAGCTAAAGCTACATGGCGCTAGGTTTACCGTCAAGTAAAACACAACTGCCGTGCCAACTTGCTACTGTGAATAAAGTAGCAGCACTTGCCCCACCTCCGGGGTCTTCTGATTGGTCCACTGCTTTGGACCTGACATTGATGAGCAGCACTGCTTGTAAAAGTTAAAATTCAGGCATCTTAAAAGCATGGCGCTCATGAAAACCCATGGTCATGCATGTCTGTCTAACGCTTTTACAAAGAAAAACA
>NW_015745644.1:0-426 GCF_001515625.1 Sinocyclocheilus rhinocerous
TTTGTTTTCACTGTAAGAAAATATGCATGTTGTTTATAGCTGTGGTTTAAAATAGAAACATTACTAACGACTGCATGGTGGTTTGTGACCCAACAACCCTTCTTCTACTGAAGAGCCCAGGAGAAAGAGCTTTAAAAAATCTTTAGACCTTTGTTATAAAACCATAGGTGAAGGAGGAGAATACAGGAGACAAGCGATTATGGAGCAAATTACATCAGGTATCTTTCTCACACCCACTTTCCGTTTCACACACACACACACACACACACACAAAATGAAACTAGGGGTGATCAAACAGCCCATATAACGCCCCCATGTATGGGGCCGCCTGTGGTCCTGTCAAGGGCCAGCAGCTGGGGGACAGAGGAGAAGGCAGAGGGGGGCGTCTGACCCAGGGTCCAGGTTCTGAGTACTTTTGCAGACAGG
>NW_015745645.1:0-427 GCF_001515625.1 Sinocyclocheilus rhinocerous
ATTCATCCTCATATTATATAATGCCAATTGTACTACCAAGTTTTCCTGAATAGATATTTCGCACTGTAAAGGTAAGAATGAAATGCTCTCTTCTTCACTCAAATTCAATCACCATTTGACATTTCCCCCTCAGATGCTGTAACTGTTAGCACGCTGTGTTTCTGTGACTGTCCAAAGCACGTGATTATGAGGCACGCGATAGCTTGTTTGTTTTTATGTATCTACCCATAAGATTATAACATTGCATCGTTTTACACTGTACAAGTTTTACACCGCAAAATCAATGCTAACTCCACTCTGGGCAAAGTTTTATAACCCCAGGTAAAAAGCGCGGCCCACCTCACTTTTATGTTATAAGTGTGAAATGTTCCTTTACCCAGAGTTAAAAGCAGCTGGGTTTAGGACAACGATAACCCGGGGTTAAAAA
>NW_015745646.1:0-427 GCF_001515625.1 Sinocyclocheilus rhinocerous
GTGGGTAAAATTTACCCGCTGGCGGTTTTAGGTATATAGCGACCCCCGGCGGTTCTAGTGTTAAAGACGTCATCAGCGACTAGTCGACTTCATCGCATAAAAGTCGACTTGAAAATATCAGAAGTGGTTCAACCCCTATTTGATTCTATCATTTGCAATGCTTCATGGGATTGTAGTTTGTTTCCCTAATTATAGCACCTTTGTCTTTTCAATTGCCACGTTCTGTTTTGCTTCAAATCAAAGTCTGTAATGTTGAATGCTAATTCTCCTCATAGCGGCTTGGTTTGGTGCATGGCTTCTAGTCCTCTTTTAGCTATTATGCCGCCGCAGCTGGAACCAGCTTCCAGAAGAGATCAGGGCCCGTATGAATTTTATTTGTGATTAATAATGCAATGAAACATGCCAAATTGTGCGGTCATAATTTTTG
>NW_015745647.1:0-427 GCF_001515625.1 Sinocyclocheilus rhinocerous
CTGTCTGGACCAAGGGCATCTCCTGCCTTTGACGGAGCATAATTTAGCCCCACAGCTGCCGTATCCCGGCTCTGAATTCCTTCCCCGTTCAGGTAGGAGTTTCTTGTACCTCATTTAGGGAATTCTTTTCTTTCTTTGTTAGAACAGATGTTTGTCTCGAGTGATATTGTAAGGTTTACTTACATCAGATGTGAAAGGAGGTGGATTGACAGAACAGATGGGAGTGTCACAGCCAGATTAGTTTTATTTGCTAACAGTGGGTGTGTGTTTTTCAACACTGCTTGTGTTGCAGTGCATTTTTGTTGAGAAATGTATTTGATGTTATATTTGGGTTATAAAAGTGAGATTAAACAATCTATTTATATGGCATAGTTGACAATAATGTTGTTTTTCACCATAAAGAGGTAAAAGTGTCGACACACAAACT
>NW_015745648.1:0-427 GCF_001515625.1 Sinocyclocheilus rhinocerous
ATTTATTAAATTTGGAACAGGAAGGAAAAATTCTCACCTCATAACTGGCCGCCACTGGTTATTTTTTGAAGGGGCAGCGTTCAATCATGCCAAGATTGGAGTTGTGGGTTGGGGATGCGTAGGTTTGCTCTGTGACTCTGACTGCGGGCGGTAATTATGGGATGTGCCACATGCTGTCACGCTGTCGAAAAATGATGGTGGTCAGGATCGGTCAGCAGCTCTGTAAATCTGCCTGTCAAGTGAGCTATGCTAGATTCAGGAGTTGCACTTTTACTGTTTCAGCAACTTTTTTTTTTCTTCATTTGAGTAAAAAGAGTACATGAGGGATATGTAATTTCGGCCTATTCATAGTAAAAAAATATAATTATTTATACTTTATCATTATATATATACACAGTATCTCACAGAAGTGAGTACACCCCTCACA
>NW_015745649.1:0-427 GCF_001515625.1 Sinocyclocheilus rhinocerous
ATTTCATCAGATGTCAATTTCCATAAATGCCATGCTTGAAAAAAAATCGCCTTAAATGGCTGCGACTAATGGCACCGACCTTGGAGAGTGCAGCAACACTTAAGAGCTACTTTCTGTCCACAGCATGACAGACGGCATTTTGCGCATTGTAGGCCTTTGCTGCTGATGTATTAAACATATATCAGCCCATATATACATTTAGGTTAATGTGTGCTTCGGAACAATACTTAACAGATGCAGGTAGTTCCCGAACTTTGTTGCACTTTTACGAGATTAAGTCGTTGCATGATGTGGGGCTTTCAACAGGACATTCCTTTAACCGTGAACGCGCTTTTGTCGTGTCCGCAGAGGCTGTTTTCAAACTGGGCCACTCAATGCAGACGAGGCTTTGCATTAATTTACCCCACTAAGCTAATAAGAATGATTC
>NW_015745650.1:0-427 GCF_001515625.1 Sinocyclocheilus rhinocerous
TACATACATACATACATACATACATATATACATACATACATATATTCATACATACATACATACACATATACTGTGTGTATATATATATATATATATATATTGTTATATGTTCGTCTGTCTTCCAGGAACAATGACTCCTCAGCTGCGCCCTCTACTGGCGCTTAAGCGTTGTAACTGCAGTTCTGCTTCTGTCCACTAGATGTCATGCTAGCATCACGTGTAAGAAACTTAGTTCCACAGATGTGATGAAGGTCATAAAGCAGTGCTTTCACAGATTCAGAGAGCACAGGTACGTCTGCAGGAGGTCTGTTAAAGATCTCTTCATCAGGAAAGAAAGCATCTGCTGTGTGCAAACATCTGATAGACGTCTCTAAGGTCAGTTTTACATTCATTTTAAATCACAAACATCTTAAAGACATCTTCTAAA
>NW_015745651.1:0-427 GCF_001515625.1 Sinocyclocheilus rhinocerous
GTATCATGTTTTTGATGTTTAAATGATAGCCTAACTGTTGAAAATAGACTTGTGATTTGATGACATCTTTAATTACAGAAGTTACTCCTATATACTTTTTCAAAAATAGCCCGCCTTGTTGGCAGAGGCTTTTTACACTAACTCAGCCCACCAATGTGTGGTTGGACTAGACAACGTTTTTAAGTTTAATAAAGTCTTCAAATCCGTTTGGTTATAGCCCATTTCAGATTATCAGAACCAGAGTGTGTCAATGAAGAGTGATGCATCTATGATTGAACCAATATTCGTTAAGTCTGGAGATACATTACCTGGTCTCAGGTACAACATTTATAAAGATATGATTATAGTATAGCATCTCATGTTATCATTTATTTTTTACAGGTGTAGGAAATAATGATGAAGTGCTTTTTGAAATGATAAAAAAAAA
>NW_015745652.1:0-427 GCF_001515625.1 Sinocyclocheilus rhinocerous
ATTACACTGTAACAAGGACACCTTAAAATAAAGTGTAACCAAAACCCCTTTTGGAACCTTTATCTTGAAGATTGTAGGTTCGTCTCGCGAACTGGCACCACTAGACTAAAAAAGAGCACTTTTTTGTGATATGTAAATTTGTCATTATACAAAAGTGCTCCAGCAGCTGCTGTTGCTATGGTTTTTTTTCCTCACGCCAATGCAAATTGTGTTTGAAAGCATGTTTTTAACTACTAGGCTAATTCAAATTCGAAACTTGTGATTACTAACATCTGAAAATTCAATTGATATTTAACTTTATGTTTTGAGTTCCATTGGGGGACATTAATTAATAAGCCTTAATTAGGGGGGTCAGACCCAACCCCAACCCCCCTCTAATTCGCATCCTGCATCCTGCATATAGCCTGTAAACAAACAGATCTTGCAG
>NW_015745653.1:0-427 GCF_001515625.1 Sinocyclocheilus rhinocerous
AACAATGATGACATGTTTCAGTCGTGACAATTTTATGGGATAACACCCAAAAAAACTAAAAAGATGTCACTACCAAAACTCCAACTGACAATTTTAGATACTTTTGAACCCATCTCAAAGATGCTAATCAGCACATAGTTAGCTAGCACAGTTCTGAACAGTTGTACATGCATACAAATTAAATTATATGGAAAAACTCCCAAAAAAGTGTGCTTATTTGCAGAAAAGAGGTGTTCGGTAGTGACGTTACATAGATTTTTCAGACTTTTGAGCACATTTACCTCAAAATGAGAAAGACGCATAAATATTTCCTGATCATAAATGTAGGGGTGTAATTAATTTCAGTCTCAGCCAATAGACTAAAACATACACCGTTTCGGTAGTGACATGAAAATGCGGGACACTTTTTTTTTTTTTTTTTAACAAA
>NW_015745654.1:0-427 GCF_001515625.1 Sinocyclocheilus rhinocerous
ACAGAAAGGGGTTGTGGAATATCTAAAATATATAGGGATATATTACAGGATTTAGTTTATTGTATTTATTTATTATGGGTATGGATGCGTGTATATGTATATATATAGCCTATGTATGTGTATGAGTGTATGTATATATACATATATATGTATGTGTGTATGTATAATTGTTTTTTTTTTTAAGATTACGTAAAGCTATATAATAACCGGTACAGTAGGCGGCGGTATGCACCTGACAAGTTATGATTGCAATCCGCCTTTAAACTAAAAGAAAAAGAAGCTGAACTGGGCGCAAATTCATTGAGGAAATAACCAACTTAGTTTCTAATAAATTTTGTTTGTGGCTAGAAAATGGAAATATCACACAAACCAGGGATTGAAACCATACCAAACTATATTTCGATACAATACAC
Source organism: Sinocyclocheilus rhinocerous (assembly GCF_001515625.1). NCBI lineage: Eukaryota > Metazoa > Chordata > Actinopteri > Cypriniformes > Cyprinidae > Sinocyclocheilus > Sinocyclocheilus rhinocerous. Next base: position 414 of record NW_015745654.1, read on the forward strand.
ATGTTTTTGTTACA
>NW_015745655.1:0-427 GCF_001515625.1 Sinocyclocheilus rhinocerous
GAGTGAACAAAGAGAATGTAGTTCATTCTCTTCTGACCTATTTCTCTTTGCCCCACTCATCAATAATGGATGAAGAAGATGAGGCTGCCTGGAATCCATCTGGAGAGGACCAGGCCTGCCTGGGTATATTGGCTCAACTTGTTTAAAAATAAATAAATAAATGAAATAATAACAATATTTCCTCCAGCTTTATCTCAAGATGCTCTAGATAAGCTACTCGGTTTCATAAGGCAAGTTACGAGAAGCCTGCAGCGTGAATCAAAGACGCCATAGAGTTAAACGAGGATGTGATGTGTTGCGGCACAGGGTGGTTTGTTTGCTCGTTCGCTGGCTTGTTTGCTTGTTTGTTTGTTTGTTTAAATATGAAAACTCACTTTAGCAGGCTTCTCTTTTGTGAGAGCTATAGTGCTCGAGTTTGATCTTTCAC
>NW_015745656.1:0-427 GCF_001515625.1 Sinocyclocheilus rhinocerous
CTCTCAAAAATGTAAAATTTATGTTTAGTGTGTTTTTTTTAAACATGCAGCAAACGAAAGTAGGTGATCAATCAGTTAAAAATTCTTACCGTCGATTAACAAATTTACATGAGTATTCTTATGCTTGGCTTCCCAGATAGCAAGATTCCCAGAGTCTGGGCCAAATCTGGCTTAATTCTGGTGTTGTTCCATTTCTGAACAAAGAAAGTAGTAATTGATGTCATAAATACAAGAGCCTGATTTTTTATTTTAATTGTCAGAATCTATCGTACATAACAAAAATAAACAAGTAAATAAAAAAATATCACAGTCTTGATTGCAAATGTTTGTGATTTTTTTCCTGTATTTATGACATCAATTACTACTTTCTTTGTTCAGAAACGGAAGTAACTTAATGTTATTTGTGTGTTGTAGCCTACTTTTCATA
>NW_015745657.1:0-427 GCF_001515625.1 Sinocyclocheilus rhinocerous
AGAATCTTGCATCAGACCAGCTGAAGCATTAAAACTCTCCTGTGGAGTTTCAGGCTGCTTTCAAAATACAAGCTGAATTCTGGAATTAAGTGAGGAATTCTAAAAACAGATGCACATTTGGCAAAATGTTCAATATGCACTATAGCACAGGGTTATTCAAACCCTTTCAATTAAAGAGTGTGAATAAGAACTGAATTGGCCACACTCCACATGAAATGTGATTTTAACTGGAATTTGAATCGGAATGAATGGGAAATGAAACTACTGAACTGAAATACAAAGAAATTCAAAACCTGCAATGCATTCTGGGAAATTAAACATTCTTTTACCTCTATCGATCATAGCGGTTCTCAACACTTATTAAAAAAATTCTAACATTTTTATGTCAAGGCGCCGGTCTGATCTGGGTTTGTTTATGTTGTGTCCT
>NW_015745658.1:0-427 GCF_001515625.1 Sinocyclocheilus rhinocerous
AGCTCATTACGACACCAATATGACTGCAAAGCTCCAACATCCCGAGCTGAAAAGCTGAGAGTACAGGAGCCAATCAGAGCAATGGACCACATACTTAACCAGACAATTACTGGACTTCTTGAAACGACTAGCAGATGGAACTCAAACTGTTTAATCAAAGGGAATGTGTTAAAAGTGACTCTAATTCGACTATGAACCAACGGGCGATTGAATGACATTTTCTAATTGATGACAGACTATGTAAGGTGTAAATGTTTGATGACTGCAGTTTCCACAATTTTGACCACTGAAACTCCTTCAATGACACTCAGGTCCAACAGAAGCCAGCCTCACAATGGATCACTCACTGATCTGAAATCAGACACAGTTTTAGAGTGGTAATATGTCAATAATAAGTCAACGTTCCAAAACCTAGTGCACTGACTAC
>NW_015745659.1:0-427 GCF_001515625.1 Sinocyclocheilus rhinocerous
AGATGTCCTCATCATACTTTTTTTTTCAATGCATTTCTAAATTCACGGGAGAGTCTTTCTGTGCCTCCTGGAACAGCTAGCCAAATATATACCAAATATATTAGCCAATATATATTGTCAAATAATATTTGAGAAGAAAATTAAGCATATACTTGGAAACACTTAGATTTTTTTATTATTATTATATTTTTTTTTTGTAGTGCTTGCATTCCTTGCAAGTCAAATTTTGAAAACTTAACACTCAAGGGTGTGAATAGATTGTACAAAAATGTCACACAAATTTGCCAACAAAAGTCATGCAAATGTCATATCGATTTTATACAACAGTTCAATAAACAAGAAGTAAATTTTGTGTTACATTTTAGACACAATTTTGTCTATATGTTTTTGATCAAAAAGTTTTAACAGCTTTATTTTTGTAATTTCT
>NW_015745660.1:0-427 GCF_001515625.1 Sinocyclocheilus rhinocerous
AGTAAAAATAGTGCTTGACAATAATTGATAATCATTCACAAAAAATTCACAGAATGTGAATGTTAATGTCTCAGTTGTTTTTCCTATACACCAGTGATTAAATGGAGAGCAAATTGAGACTTCACCTGCTTTTTCTCACTAGTAAAAAAATTGATTTTAATGTCTCATTTGTTTCTCCTAGATAGCAATGAAATTAAATGGAGAACAAATTGAGACATTTTCTGCTTCATCTCTCTGAGAAAGATCCCAGTAATCTCTTCTTCTCTAGTTTCAGAAGAGATCTCAACAATGTCTTATACCGTGCTCCAATTTGCAAAAGATGCCAAAATTGGCAATCAAATCTCAATATGAACTCAAATATTTCTCATATACTCTTACTGGCTGTCAATTATTGACTCATTTGAGTTTATTTTTTTTATTTCTAAAA
>NW_015745661.1:0-427 GCF_001515625.1 Sinocyclocheilus rhinocerous
CTAGCTGGGTGTTTCGACGATCACGGCCACCTGATTTTCCTGCTGTTGGTGGGGACGTCCATTCATCTGCCTTTGCCAGTGTCACTGAGGGGTTTCAGTCGGTCATTTCACCTGCTGCTGCTAGTATACCTGCTTCGCCTGTGCTGTCGGCTGCTATCGAGGGTGCTCAAACATCGCAGCTTTCTATTGAGGCTGAGGTGTATTCGGCTTCGGTGGAAGCTCCAGTTGTAGACAGTTGTTGCCCCCCTGTGTCTCCGGTTAAAGTGAGAGAGCCTCCCTTACTTGCTGGATCTACTGTTGCTGAGGGGGCTAGCAGAAGTGATTTGTCTGTGGCTGGGGGGAAATTGCCTATACCAGCTATATCTACTACAGAGCGGGGCCATCCCCTACGAACACGAAAACCCCCTGTGTGGTTCAAGGATTACGA
>NW_015745662.1:0-427 GCF_001515625.1 Sinocyclocheilus rhinocerous
CAATATTTTTTTACTGCAATGCGGTAATTTTTTTTTACTAAATTTTAATTTTAAATTTATTTAATTAAAATTACAAGTTTTACTGTAATACAGTAAAAATGTACCACAGTAATGAGAATCACAGTATATGGTGATTTTTGTTTATTTTAAAAATTATTACAAATTTTTTTTTTCAAAAAGTTACAATTTTTACTGTAATATGGTAAAAATCGTATTACGGTAATGAAAATCACAATTGAGAATAATAGTGATTTTTTAAAATAAAATTATTTTAAAAATAAAATGTAAAATTACAATAATGTTACTGTAATATGGTAAAAAAAAATTGTACTACAGTGATAAAATCACAGTTGAGAATAATGGTGATTTTTTTATTTTAAAATAAAATGTAAATGTTACAATTTTTATTGTAACATGGTAAAAAAAA
>NW_015745663.1:0-427 GCF_001515625.1 Sinocyclocheilus rhinocerous
CACTCTTCACACATATTACCTTTACTTTTTCCCCTCACATACCGGTGTTCTTCCCTTAAGGCTGAATGAATGATTCTGACAGTAAGTCCAGATTTATTGAACATGCTTCAGAATTTGACGAATGACAAGAGAGTGCTTGAGACCCACGAAAATCCCTAAAATATAACCTGCGTTATCTAGAATGGATGGAATGAGTTCCATCTATCATAAATCCATGGGAAAATTTTTTTTTTTTTTAAATGAGATTCACCACAATCAAGCCTTTTCATTTGTATAGGCAGAAGATAATCTATGACGTGGCTCAGATATTCCTCAGAAATTCATGACAAGGCATTGATATTCCTTTCTTTTCCCTATGGTGTTCCATATTATATTATCTTTCATCGCCTGCATTCATCACATCTACAAGCGGTTATCGCATCAATAA
>NW_015745664.1:0-427 GCF_001515625.1 Sinocyclocheilus rhinocerous
CACAGTAACCAAGTTATGGGCAGTTACAAACTCATGAGCATTTGTTCTGATAATATTCTTTTTCAATTGTTGAACTTTTTTTTTTTAAGTACAACAGTAATAACACAGGAATAATCCAGGAATAACACAGTAATAACCGAAATAACACGGGAATAACACAGGAATAACACAGCAATAACAGGAATAACACAGTAATAACATAGGAATAACACAGTAATAACACATTACCAACACAGTAATAACACAGGAATAACAGAGGAATAACACAGTAATAACAGTAATAAAACGTAATAACTCAGGAATAACAGTAATAACACAGGAATAACAGAGTAATAACCCATTAATAACACAGGAATAACACAGTAATGACAGCAATAACACAGTAATAACAGGAATAACACAGTTATAACACAGTAATAACACATTA
>NW_015745665.1:0-427 GCF_001515625.1 Sinocyclocheilus rhinocerous
CAGAGAGACTCAGGGTGGGGGTATCGTCTCGATCGTATATTTAGGCCAGATGATTAGGACCCCCCGATACAACCTGAAAGAAAGAGAAATATGGGATAAGTATGGCTGAATGGATGAGAAAGGGAGGGAAAGGGAGGGAAAGGGTTGGTTCGAGAGAAAGAAACAAACAGTACGGTATGAGGCGGCCTGACATATGAAGGTTTCGAGAAGTCAGGTGATTGTTTGGGGCATGGCCCCGCTCCCGAACCTCAGTTAACAAGTAAACTCCCTTTCACGAGCTAGGACAATGCCACAAACAAGCTATGGAATAATTAATTGAACAGGATGTTGGGGAAGAGTAGAAGGAGGATGAAGGGGTAGAGGGAATGGGATAATGGTCAGATTGATCAGGGCATCTAGAATTGATGGCCCAGAGAGACTCAGGGTG
>NW_015745666.1:0-427 GCF_001515625.1 Sinocyclocheilus rhinocerous
CACGCAGGGCTGAGCCTAGCGACGAGCTCCCGCAGTGGGGCAGCAACCCTGGCAGGCCTGGGGGAGTGAGGAGCCGGCCCTGCTCCAGGAGACGCAGGACGCTGCAGGTGGCGGCTGTCTCGGAGACCACGGAGCGCAGCTCTGAATCCTTGCCCTGATCCTTCTTCTGCTTAGTGCGACGATTCTGAAACCACACCTTTACCTGTCGAAGGAACGATAGAGAGAAATTAGCTTAAAATAGAAAACAACAAAGCAATATAATATGGAGAATACCGTAAGCTTGCATAATGCTACTATTTCTTCAAACTGGTTTAAATGTTAATTATTAATAAATAAATGAAAATGAAATAAGATAAAGTTTAAAAAGTAAAACAATTATTTGATTTTTAGATACCATGAATTATAAAGTCTATTAATAGAGACGACA
>NW_015745667.1:0-427 GCF_001515625.1 Sinocyclocheilus rhinocerous
CTGGTGTTTGAGTGGAGGATGGGGGTGTGAGTTGTGCAGAGAGGATGTGGTACGCCTGCGCTGAGTCTGAGTCCCCTCTTTGCCCTTCCCTCCGTTGGCCGTCTGTCCCAGCGCGTTCCTCAGATACCAGTCTCTCAAACCCTCCAGCGCCAGGGCCTTGTGCAGGCTGCGCGTGGGGTCGTCGGGGGTCGTGGGTGCGGAGGAGTCGAGAGGGTAATGGGGCGGTCTGTGGGGGTGGTCGATCTGCTGGTTATGCGTTGCATTAATGGCAGTACCATTGGAGGTGGTGGTTTCGTTGTAGGCAGAGAGCAGGATGGACTCTTGCTGGTGCTGCTGTAAGGGAACGAACGGGCCGCAGGATTTGGTGCGTGACACTTTGACCCTCCGTGGCTCGCCGGGTTTCCCTCTCAGCATTAGAGGGCTGTAG
>NW_015745668.1:0-427 GCF_001515625.1 Sinocyclocheilus rhinocerous
CAGCACAGCAGACTGACGGAATTGCAATTCGGTCCTACAAATGGCTGCCGCACCACTGTGTGACGTCACATGAAACCCATGAATAGGAAGAAAATCCATGTGCAATATCAATAGCGCTCCTCACACAAAATGCATGAGAGACTCAACTGAGTTCAGTACACAGTATGAATTAGAACATTAGAATGACAACGTTATACTGAAATAAACATAAATATACATGGCAAACCCAAATTGTGGGTAAAATTATCAGTTTCATCTTTTTAACTTTTTTATATTATTTATCATTTTTTATTTTTTTCTAATTTATAATTAAAATGTGTAAGAAGATACCTCTGTCCTTTGTAGTTTGAGCTGGTTGGTCTTGTATTTGTTGAGTGCCTGCTACAGTGTGTCTTCTGCTTTGTTGAGGAGATCCTGAGCTTGAAAG
>NW_015745669.1:0-427 GCF_001515625.1 Sinocyclocheilus rhinocerous
CCCAAAGCGATCTCGACGCAGCTCGAGTTCCTGAAGGGGAACTATCCTTTTAATCAGTCAAACGTAAAGCTCCTATAGAAAAATCTGCTCACCGTAATAGTCAGCTTGAAATAGGAACCGCTGCATCGATTCGAAACGTAAGAGTAGAACTCACGAAATGCAAACTAACAAAAATGCAGTTGTCAAGGTGACAGGAATGACAGATAGACGAGGGTGCGCTCAGGACACTTTTTTCTCTCCCAATCTGCGCTATTGTTCAGTCAGGAGTCAGCCACGAAACCCAACACTCCTCATCTTCGCACGGTCCCGTATCGTATATCTTATCATTGAGTCAAGGTTTTTCCATAAATAGTCAACTGGGAATTCAAATAAATTATTCATGAAGATTTTTGAGCGATCAATCCTTAGTGGTTGGACAAACCAAGGC
>NW_015745670.1:0-427 GCF_001515625.1 Sinocyclocheilus rhinocerous
AAAAATTGAAATCGCATCATATGACCCCTTTAAAAAAAATACAAGGTGACTGTGTGGAATGTTTGTGTAGAAATGCTGATTACTCATTGAGCTTATTAAGCTAAATAAAAATATCATGAGAATAAGCAATGCAGTTGTTTGCAGAATAGCCTATTTTTGTTTCAACATGCAACAACAATTAAAATTGTTCATGAAGCTTACATCACACAAGAAGCAGTTAAAGCCTTCACCTTATAAGTTAAATAGAATAAAAATAATAAATGCAGATCAGGAGTGTGCTCAGGTGCTCATCATCCACTGATAACATTAAGGACTAACTTGACTGATGTGCATGGTATATAAGTAGGATTATTTGCAAGTTACATCTTTCTTAAGAGGATATACACAGTGTTGCCAATTTAGCAATTTTGTTGCTAGATTTAGCAAC
>NW_015745672.1:0-426 GCF_001515625.1 Sinocyclocheilus rhinocerous
AGACATTGGCAACAAAAAATGCCAATACCTCACTGTGTGTGCATGTGCAACTGCCGTTCTCTCTAATTTCTATCCCGTGAAATTACCCCTCAACCACAAAGATATATCAACATGTCTTTCCAGAAAGCTGTCAGACTTTCGAACTTAACCCCTCCAACGCAGAACGAAGACGCAGCTGCGGCCGTATCGACAGGAGCCGCTCTTTCAAGCAGCGAAAGAAAGGATTTACATCTAAAAATTCCTTCAACACTTATGAAAGGTCTGCTTACAAGAGCTCAGCAGTGCTGCAAGATGGTTATCTGACCTATTCATCCCTTTATAATTAAAACAGAGTTTAATCACTGATTTTTGTTTATATATTCTTAAAAAAAGCGACAATGCAAAGTGACTGGACTGGATATATATATATATATATATATATATATA
>NW_015745673.1:0-427 GCF_001515625.1 Sinocyclocheilus rhinocerous
CCCTCTTTCCCCAAAGACAAATGTCAAATGAACACAATTACAAATAAAAATGTTGAAATGCATCAAATATTAAGTCTAAAATGTACTCAAGTACTCAAATTACATTTATCTTGTAATATGTGTAAGATTGCATGAGACTGTATCTCACATTAAGTTTTGTACACTTTCAACCCAAGAGCTGAGAACTAATTACCCCATGCTGGTTCATATGTGTGCAATTTCAGTTACTTTTTTTATATTACATATTACATTTATAAAAACATATACATGCAAAACTAAGAGGATTTATATTTACAACATTAGTGCAAACTATTTCAAAGCATTTTACCAGCTTACCAGAAAAAAAATATACTGCATATAATCCACGTTAGGCGACACTTGTGGTTTTGGCCACTTGAGAGCACGTACAAATGTCAAGAAATAAGTG
>NW_015745674.1:0-427 GCF_001515625.1 Sinocyclocheilus rhinocerous
AGAAATACAACTTAATCACTGATAGTAAAAAATAATACTGGGTGAGAATAACATGAGGAGAAAAAAATAATTTTTGCACGCACTATTCCTTTAAAGGAGGAACAGCTGTTAACATTGGTGATCCATAAAAAGGAAAAGAGAAAATAATTGTGCATCTTTTTGTGAGAGAATTGATGGTGTTTGTGTTGTTTTTTCCCTCCTGTAGGTGATAAAGTTCTTCTGAAGAAGCCTTGTAGTGGAGGAACCGTTATTGAGTACATCTCTTATGTCATGGAGGTATCATGATCATTTCTTGTAGATAATTTAGAGTTTCTTTACGTTTAATAAAGTGATGTCATGTGAAGTCATAACAACAGAGCTTAAAGTTCTCCGTGCCGGATCTCCGCTCAGAGTAATCACGTCATCTTTGAAAAGGTCCTGTTCACAC
>NW_015745675.1:0-427 GCF_001515625.1 Sinocyclocheilus rhinocerous
TGGACGCCCTATTATCTGCTGGGCATCTGGTACTGGTTCCAGCCGGAGATGCTGAAGGTCACGCCCGAGTACATCCATCACCTGCTCTTCGTGTTCGGGAACCTGAACACCTGCTGCGACCCGGTGATCTACGGCCTCTACACGCCCTCGTTCCGCGCCGATCTCGCCCGCTGCTGCCGCTGCCGGACCCCCGCAGACTCGCCGTGCTCTCTGGACCGGCTCTCGGCCCGACACGGAGAACACGAGTCTGACCCGGCCAGCGTGAAGAGCGCATAAACCACGTCTCAATCCTCACGACTCCAGTTCACGACGGAGCGTCTGCATCAGAACACGCTTCATAATAAACGCTTCAGACTCTCAGCCGCTGGAGAGCCCAGGTTAGAAAAAGTACACTTCCATAATGTACTTAAAGTGCTCTATTTTCACG
>NW_015745676.1:0-427 GCF_001515625.1 Sinocyclocheilus rhinocerous
GCCCCCATTTGGAGATCTCCAGGCTGCAGTTATACCCTTCTCAATAAATGTGCAAAATACAGCAGAAACTGGTAGTGCTCTGTTCTGCAGTACACTTCTATGACCAAAAGGGGGCGTAAGATGATCACACTACTGGATTAACACTGTCCTCGTTCACAACTGGACAAAGGTGGAGTAACTCACACGAAACAAAGACAGAGAGAGAGACATCTCGCTCCTCTCGGAGCTGTCTGTCTTCTCTATTCACGGTTTGTCTTTGTCCTGCCACTGTCCCCCCGGAGGCCCGGTCAGTGAACTGCTTACAGAAACTCACCACCAATGCAGACTGACCTTCTTTCATAACAGCTGCATAATGAAGATGTATTCGTGAGAGCCACCAGATAATCTGGCGTGGCGGCTCAGTGTTTTTGTCTCAATGTCCACGGCC
>NW_015745677.1:0-427 GCF_001515625.1 Sinocyclocheilus rhinocerous
GGGCATTTGTAGTGTAGGTATAGGGCCCAAACATAACCTCAAGCCGAGGGGCCCCCGCCCCCCTAAGTCCTGCCCTGGTAGTGTGTGTGATTTGATTGTTCAGCTGTTCTATATTTATATATGTACAGTAGCATCACTGCTGGTTATAGTCAGGTTGAATCAGGCACTACCATATAACCTATAATACTGTTATGTGGAACCTGAGCATTACTCCAGATATTCACTGTTCTCTCTGTTTTCTCTCTTTCCATCTGCTGATACACAGCTTCTCATTGCAAGGGAAAATAAACACCGTACCAGCAGCAATCAGAGCGCTTAAACATGGATCATTCCCCTGTCTATGACTGTACTGCAACGTGAACGCTAGTCATCGTTACCTTTTCCACCTCAGCATGTCTAGACAGAGCTTTGACTCTGCAGAGGACAT
>NW_015745678.1:0-427 GCF_001515625.1 Sinocyclocheilus rhinocerous
CTTCGATTTCAAGTGTTAGGAATTAAATATGTACAACCTTGATCCAACAATTAGCAACATACAACTGAATCAGAAAGATTTGTTTGTTTTGCTTTAATTCTGGCTGTTTTATTGAAGAGTTGCACAGTTTAAAGAAAAGGAAAGATCACAGGGAAGATTTGACATGCACCTACATCTGAAATTTCCTACTTAAGCACCATAACATGGTGTTAGAGTATGTACACTGAAAAAAAATTGGTATAGAAACCATTTTCGCTCAGAAATTCGTAGTAAATTTCACAAACAATTACGAAAAATGGCAAGTAACATAAGTCTTACTGATCTCAAACTTTTGAATGGTAGTGTACATAAGAGTAGCATTTCACAATATTTTTCTCCCCCATGATCCACAGAGAAGCTGACGTTCAGAGATGTGAGGTCTCCTCAG
>NW_015745679.1:0-427 GCF_001515625.1 Sinocyclocheilus rhinocerous
CTCTCTGATCCCTGGTTGGAAATGCCTGTGTGAATTTGGTAAAAATATCTGTCAAGATTAATACATTTTCAAGGCCATCAGATGATGGCTCAAGCATGGTAAAATCAACTGCAACTATAAGTGGTCTTGATGCAAGAAATGGCTTCATAGGGGCATGTATCCTTGGCTGTGGCATCTTTGTTAAGATGCACCTCTGACACTTTTTGATCCATTGGTCAACATTATTATACATGCTGACCCAGAAACAACGTTTCCTCAACAGGCCAATTGTGTGCTCAATCCCCTGATGTCCCATATTTTTATGCACACTTTCAAGGACAGGCACTTTTAGACATGCGGGTAAGAGCAGCTGTTGACACTCACCATGATGCTGATCGTTCACAACACGATAAAGCAAACCATCCTGTTCACGGATACTTTTCCACTG
>NW_015745680.1:0-427 GCF_001515625.1 Sinocyclocheilus rhinocerous
CTTGTGAATAAGAAAGTTAATTATCAGTTCAACAGCATTGGCACTACCAGAAGAATAAAGAAATATATTTTTCAATTAAAAGTTTTAATCACATTTTATAAAAGGAGATAAATAACTTAAAAATTGTCAAATTTGAAGGAATACACATCAGAATTTCCCATTTTCCCCAGAAATACATACATACATACATACATTTTCTGGCCAAAATATATTTTAAATATATGCTAAATCTATGTTGTAAACAGTAAAGCTCAGTTTTTGAAATTAAGAATATATTTTTGGAATATATTTAGAATATAGGCAATTTTTTAGTTTCAACCTTCATATACCAAAATGTATTTGAGGGGCAAGAAAATACATTTCCAATCTTACAGTAGGAGAATTGGTAGAAATGCGAATTGGTAGAAAATATATATTTATTTTTTGA
>NW_015745681.1:0-427 GCF_001515625.1 Sinocyclocheilus rhinocerous
TGTCAGCTGCTCCATTGATTCATCGTTGATTAGCTGCACAGGTGTTACGGCTTTCTTCAGAAGCTATTGAAGGTCGGGATCCAGCTGAGAGTTTTTGGGGTATGTCGAGTGAGAGTTCTTGCCCCCGTGACTCACTTCAGTCAATGAAACTCACTGCAAGAGAGTTAAAAGCCATTCCTCAAGGGTCCAATGGATGATGATAGCACCGTCCTTGATTTGCGCTAACGTGTTAATGGTTTGATTAAAACAGAAAACAATATTCTCAACCATAACAATGTCCTAATGTATTCTCTGTGTCTAATGACTTTTCGTAATGGACAATTTGCTTCCTTAATTTAGCCGGGGAGTCCCAGACGTGGGGGAAGTGAAAGAGAGAGAGAGAGAGAGAGAGAGAATGGAGGGAGGTTAGGAAAGACAACATTGTCTA
>NW_015745682.1:0-426 GCF_001515625.1 Sinocyclocheilus rhinocerous
TAATGTTCTTTTTAGCAACATCATATGACCCCTTTAAGTACTGAGAAAGGAGCCTCCTTTTCTCTTTTTGTGTTCCTCTGTCTGTCTGTCAATGCCAGGATCTGGGTTTTGTGGCAAGAGGTGTGTAAACCCCAAACCATCCTCCACTTCTGCAGAGTGCCACAGAGTGCCCAGAACGATGCCAGCATGCCACAGAAGCACTACCCAATGCCTATTTCTGTCTTCATTCACACACACACACACACACACACACACTGCCTCTCTTTCACATGTAGGCGTCACATATTTTCTTGTATTTTGGTGACTTCTGTTCATTTCTTTATTTAACTCTGCTGATCCCTCTTTATTTAACTACTGTGGAGTGCAGTGCTCAGTGTATGCTGTGATTAGAGTGCACACAATAGTAAGAGCCAGATTTATTACATA
>NW_015745683.1:0-427 GCF_001515625.1 Sinocyclocheilus rhinocerous
CTTAATTAATGTTACGGGTGAGCTGCTCCAGTTCTGTCAGTCCTCGAATCCAGGAGGAATATTATCCATCGGCTGTTAATAAGTTTGTGTCTTTAATTCTCGCTCTCCACACTGAGTCACATGTCGAGATCCAGAAAATGCGTTTAATCTGCGCGCAGTGTTTCTGGATTAGCGGTGCGTTTTCATTGGCAGCAGCTCTTCGGGGAGACTTCATGTTCAACAGCAACCCTGTGGCCTATTTTATGTCTTTTCTGGGGAAAGATCCTCTTGACTTTGAGCTCAGTAGCGTGGAGCTGAGAGGAGATGTTTGCAGGCTGTTATTGCTAATTAGAAAGAGCAGTGAGAGAATGATTGTGTGTGAGTGTTTTAATTATTCACACACACACACTCTCTCTCACACACACACGCACGCACGCACACACACACT
>NW_015745684.1:0-427 GCF_001515625.1 Sinocyclocheilus rhinocerous
AAAATAATGATCTTTAAAATAGCATAATATGACCCCTTTAAGTTTATTCTTGTTCTTTTTTTGTCATTTTTTACTAAATAGCAAAATCTGGCAACACTAAGTCAAGATAGACCTCCTTCCCCGTGATTTCTAGCACCACAACTGTGATTTCCTTAGCAGTCTTCAAGAAACGGCTAAAAACACATGTCTTCCATCTTCATTTGACCCTCTAACTCCAGCACTCTCTATTTTAATTCTAAAAATAATAATAATAATAAAAAAAAAACACTCAACCCTCTAACACTTGCACTCTCTGTTCTATTTCTATTCTTACTACTTGTTTTCTTAAAAAAAAAACTAGCATTCTCTATTATTTTTCTTGTTTTCTTTTTATTTATTTCTACGTGTACTGCGTTAGGCTAACCGAGACTTAATAATCATATTTCTT
>NW_015745685.1:0-427 GCF_001515625.1 Sinocyclocheilus rhinocerous
CTTGTTAACATCAGGTGTCTTCAATAATGGTCAATCATTACTCAACGAAGCTATTAATTACCTCATTAACGCTTCAGTGTTATTTTTAACACTCTGTAGTGTGGACACATATAGAGACCCAGCAGTGTTAATTTAACACCAGGGTTTTTGCTGTGTAGACAGCATCCTGGTAACATCTCATCTGAACACAGTAGGGATGGAACGATTACGGGTTTGATGATAAATCATGATAAAATTCCCCACGGTTAGTATTATAATTTCATATTTTAATTATCATTAAAACCGTATTCAATTATTGTGATTTGAACAACTCAGGATAAATAAATACTGTCCAGCATAACACACAGTTTTAAGTAACAGTTTCACATGCACACTGTCTATGGAAAAGATTCGATGGCATTTTGTTTTCATCTTCACTCCATGTAAT
>NW_015745686.1:0-427 GCF_001515625.1 Sinocyclocheilus rhinocerous
CTGGTGAAAAACTACATTACCCATGATTCTGCAGAGAAATCTCCACCAATATATATATACTTATTTTTTTTATATAATTTATGCAAAAAAAGTCATAACATTTCTGTTATATTTATATGTAAAATATTATATTTATATAAATTTGATATAAATATTTAAATTATTATTATTTTAATATTTCATTATTATCTAAATATGTGTATTTTACAGTAAATGTAAAATGTATTATTTCAAAATGCTTCTTTAAATCACTAGTTTTATATTTATTTTTCATGTTTATTTAATTTTTTTATTTCATTCATTTTTATTTGGTTTTATATTTATCCTTTGTTTTTATTTAGATTATGTCGTTCGCAATGTTTCATGGAATTGTAGTTCTTTCCCTAAAGAGTTGCCGGTAGCCATTGTCTTCCATTGTATTTATTTT
>NW_015745687.1:0-427 GCF_001515625.1 Sinocyclocheilus rhinocerous
ATTGCAAGCTCCCCCCTCTGGAAGAGGCGGTGGCTGCTCACCTTCCACCGTTGAGCTGTGGGCTTAAAGCTGCAGCGCATCCCTCAAAGCCCTGCAGGATGACGTCAGCCCTAACCAACAGGGCTTATGAAGCGGCTGGCCAGGCTGGTTCAGCCCTGCATGCGATGTCTGTGCTTCAAGTGTTTCAGGCCAAACTTCTCCAGGACATGGACGAGTCTGGCCGGGATCCTGGCGCCTTCACGGAGCTGCGTATGGCGACAGATCTGGCCCTGCGCGATACCAAGGCAATGACGCAGGCAGTGGGCAAGGCCATGGCTAGCCTGGTGGTGCTGGAGCACCACCTATGGCTAAACTTGACGGACATCATGGATGCCGAAAAGATGGCCTTCCTCGATTCCCCGGTTTCCCCCAAGGGACTTTTCGGCCC
>NW_015745688.1:0-427 GCF_001515625.1 Sinocyclocheilus rhinocerous
TCTTCTTAATATTTCCAAATTGTCGCTTAAATGCATTTTGCTGTCCCAGAAACAATTATGAAACTCCTTGAATTATTTTTCTCTTGCCTTTTTCCCTTTTGTATTAATTTTAGTGGGTTATTTATTTATTTCTTCATTTTTGCATTTATTACAAAAACAACAAACAAACAAAAAACATTAGAACAAACTGTTCAGAATGACACTGGGAGCAATCTCTGGACTTCGAGGCTTCACTGAATGTCTCAATTTTAAAATTCACAGTCATTGTATGAAAGTCTTTCTTCGTGAACGTAAACTCGTGTAACAGCCGTTTCCTTCTACAAAAGAAGCGCTAACAATTGTAGTCACAGCCCCTTTGATCATTCCTTCTGCCTACTGAATTGACATGTAAGGCCAGTTAAAACTGCTCCCCGACAGCAACATATCC
>NW_015745689.1:0-427 GCF_001515625.1 Sinocyclocheilus rhinocerous
TATACGTGTGACACTCGTCTTCCCCCTTCTGAATTTCCTTAATCTAAGAGGATGAATGTTAATTGATGTCTTTGCCCAGTTTTAGTGAGTTACCAAATGGAAAAAGTAATAAAAAAGGTCTGAAAACTTGTAATCTGAGACAAAATGGAGAGAGAGATTCTGTTTTAGTTATTTCTCCTGAATATTATTGAATTAGTTGCATTAGTTTTTCCAATCACTTGATCCTAAAGGTATTTGGTCTCCGCTGTGAGATTTATAATACTTAGTTTCTGCACTTTCAAAAGCATTTCAATTCTTTCAGCTCGTTTACTCAAGTTATTACCGTTCGGTTTTACCTTGACTGGAAATTTTACAAGTTCAAATTTTCGGTCTGATTTTCTAGTTTGTTAAAGGAATAATGTTGTTTTGGCGAACGTTTGAGGTCTGT
>NW_015745690.1:0-427 GCF_001515625.1 Sinocyclocheilus rhinocerous
TAATTTAGTTCATTCAAAATAAATCTGTTTAGTTGGGTCAACACAATTTAGTTGGCTTAGGTCATATATATATATATATATATTATTACTGACTGAGTGCCCACAGCCTAAGGCAACACTCTTCTGCATAATGTTAACCACAAAATTCAAAAACATTACATAAATGTAATGTATGTAGATATCCAACACAGCTGAACATTAACTGAAAAACACTTAAAATAATACTTAATCCCTAAATTTACTCTCCTAATGCAGTCCTAATGCTGGAAACTACAGATCCACTGCCCATTAAGTTATGTCAAGAAAAATTACTCATGTAGTAAACACAGAGTGAACACAATAAAATTAAATTGTTACAGAATGTACTAAAGCTCATTTTAATTATTAAACTGAACAAGTGGCTATTTTTGTTTGTTTGTTTGTTTTT
>NW_015745691.1:0-427 GCF_001515625.1 Sinocyclocheilus rhinocerous
TCTGGTGCAATGATTGCGATATAGCACTTAGGAAAACTTCTTAAAAGTTTTCTGTGTGCCTTGTGTGCTGAACTGGCCGTGAGCCTTGATAAGTCTGTTTCTTTACATGTATTTGTTTAGCCTACTGATCGTTGCATGCAATCGTGAAATACAGCATAGTTAAAAAGTTTGACTATTCGTTGTGAAAAAATGTTTTCGGCTCGGGCTCTAAATTTGACAGTGCCACTCGGGTCGGGGCAGGCTTCAGTTTAAAGCCCGTGCAAACCTCTACTCTGAGGCTCTGCCTCACTGCCATCTGCTGATGCATCCTCCAATCCTGTAACGTGACAATATAACAAAGGTGTCTTGGTTTTGTCTGACTGGTACTTGAATGAAGCTTATTCAAGCTTTTAGTGTAAATTAATACACAAATAATTTTAATACATAA
>NW_015745692.1:0-427 GCF_001515625.1 Sinocyclocheilus rhinocerous
AATCTTAATATCTCATTTTAGGATGGTCCTAGCTCCTTGAAACAAAAAATGATCTCTAGTGCACATTACATGTATGTGTACATATATAAACATTTTGCACGTTCTTGTTCCTTAGACCTAAAACTTAAGTCCAAAATGTAGTGATCAAGATTGCTCAAAGGGCCACTTTTTTGAGGTTTTGATGAATTAACATAAAAAATGAACAATAATTATGTTTACAGTTGACATACAACTAATGCTTGTCAATGATGTCTAAAACAGTGGTGAACTGGTGCCATCTAGGGGGCCTTAGCAAACTTCCAAGGGGGAAGGGGGGAACTTCTCATTTGTTTTCTCTAGCAGAGAGCAATCAATCAATCAGTCAATAATGTCATAATGTGCAATGATTTATTGTGTGAGTATAGCAAAATTAAAAGCTTAAAAAAAA
>NW_015745693.1:0-427 GCF_001515625.1 Sinocyclocheilus rhinocerous
AAATACTCTTCATCTCTTCAATGCATTCAGTATCCTCTCAAAGACCCAATGAAATGGTCTGACAAGTAGTTTTTCCCCTTTGTTGATGTATTTCCTATTGAAATAGGAAGTTGAGGTGGGACATATTGATGAGCTTGATGGGCCTTCATATTAGACTTTCCATTCACTACCATTCATATGCATGCAAATGTAGGGGGAACATTTTTATTTTGCTTTTTTTGGGGGACCTTGTGGATTTCTTCAAACAAGATTTTTCATATTGTTTTTGTTCTGTTTTCCCAAAAGAGAATAACATAAATATGTGCATTTGCTATAAGTTAATTTATCATACTGATAGTCTCAAATGTACTTGACAGGGATTAAATGCCACTAAAATGATTTCTTGGGAAGTTTTCTATTGTCTGTAACAGGGATTTTCTAAAAAAAA
>NW_015745694.1:0-427 GCF_001515625.1 Sinocyclocheilus rhinocerous
AAATATATTTTCTGCTTTCATGTTAATTTTAGTTAAAGGTTTTGTTATTTTGTTGTTTTTGTAATTTAATTAAAATTTTTTAATTGTATTTATTATTTTTTTTTACGTTCATATAGTTTTTTTTTATTTTTTTTTATTTCTGTTTTAGTTATGTTAGTTTAAGAACAAAAACAAAAGCTTTTTAAATTAACCAAAACACTTAAAACTATTGTTTAAAATATTACCTACACGTAACGATAAAACAGTTCATTAATTAATAATTTCTAAATTCAGCTTTCAGTTTGATTTAAATTTTATTTATTTTTTAAATAATAGATTTTAGGCAGTCTGATTCACAGCAGGGTTATTATTAACTAAAACTAAAACCATAAAATTAAAAAAGTAATAATAATACTTTTTATATAAAATAAATATTAACTGAAATAAA
>NW_015745695.1:0-427 GCF_001515625.1 Sinocyclocheilus rhinocerous
TCAGACCCCTGGACTCTTAGTTGAGTTCTATTGTCTCTGAGGGTCTTTGAGTGAGTTCTGTTTCTCACGCTCTGTTCATTCACTAAATTCAATTACACAACAATAGACGTGTGCCCTACTGAAACCCACAGCAGACACACGTCTCAAAATAATTACTGTCTTAAACTGATCAGTTGCTTCTCTAACACAAGTAATATGAATCAATTAGGAATCTGAAACACTTGCAACGTGATTTAAATAGTTGACAATCCTTTCTGTCTCTTTATATTTTGAAGATAAATTAATCCATATTTACTAAGAATAAAACTGCAATTAAAATATCTGGTCATTTATGGTTTCCTTTGATAAAACAATTTAGATGATTAATATTTGAGCAATGAGAAAAATATATTTTTGTCACTTCAAGTAGTTTACTGTAGTAAAAAAA
>NW_015745696.1:0-427 GCF_001515625.1 Sinocyclocheilus rhinocerous
CCTTATTGTAAAGTGTTACCGGAATGTGTTTTAGTGTCACAAGTGAATCCGAATGATCTTCATACTGCTTTTATCTCTCATCAAACACAACTTTAAGCAAACAGTGTTAAAAATCCTATCAATTCTTATTTGAACTAATCAGTATATACAAAAAGCATTAAAACATACTTCACCTAATATACCTTGGACGACCCATGCAACAGATTCTATAACTGTTGTCCCTCAAAGCCTCGAAAAGCTCCAAATGGACTTTTTTCAAATCTGATCAAGCTTCTTCCGGTTCATGATCTACTCGGCCAGAGTCGTGCATCTTCGGAAGTCATGCATGCAGTTTACTAGAAATACCGCCCACACGACACCATGTCGCCATTTTTAGCTGCTCCCGCCTTTGCTTTGTTCTAATATCTACACTAAATGCTGTATTAAA
>NW_015745697.1:0-427 GCF_001515625.1 Sinocyclocheilus rhinocerous
TCCCTACTGATTTATTACTGTCAGACCGAGCGGAAGGAATTTATGAGAAACTATTTGTTTATCTCTCAAAAACAGAATGCAAGAGTCTCTAAAGTATGTCCTCATTTAACTAGGAGCACTGGGATACCGAAGCCAACATTTGTGCCTGATTTTTCTACAGACTTCCAAACAGATTGTACTAAATGGATTTGAGTTTGTATCATGTTTCTGTGTAATGTATGGGATACTTTACCCAAAATGAATTAAAGTCTGAATGAATTGCGTTCATAACGCATTATATTTATGTAATGTGACATGTTTCCGAGTTGAGCAGGATATTCAATGCAAGTAAATGTTGAGCAGGAGATACATGTCAGAATGGAGTCACACTAAAAGCAAGTTTGCTGAAACAGTGGCTACTACTGTATCTATTTGGTTTTTGTTAGCA
>NW_015745698.1:0-427 GCF_001515625.1 Sinocyclocheilus rhinocerous
GAATGTCTAAAGTGGACTATCGAAATAAAGTGTAACCAAAATATTAACCAGCACAACTGTTTTCAACATTGAAAATAACAAGAAATGATCACCAAATCAGCATATTAAAATGATTTCTGAAGGATCACATGACACTGACGACTGGGTACTGGCTGCTGAAAATGCTGCATTGCCATCACAGGAATTATTGATATTTTTTAAATTGTAATAATATTTCACTATAATTTTGTTTTTGCTGTATTTTTTATCAAATGCATTGGAATTTCTTTCAAAAGCATTAAAAAAAATTAGCAAAAGCATTAAATAACTTACCGACCCTAAACTTTTAAACAGAAATGTGTTGGTGTGTGTATATACAGCAAATTGAACCTTATTATAAAGTGATGTTTTTGTTGTACTCATTGTCATTAGCATAGCAAATAACTAT
>NW_015745699.1:0-427 GCF_001515625.1 Sinocyclocheilus rhinocerous
CTTCAACTAATTTCAGTTAAATATGCAAATAACATGATTTGCATAAAATTTGATTGCTGTGAAACTGTCATCATAAATATTGAAGGAAACCCTGATTAGACAGTAAATTGAGATTGTGTTATATTTGGCTATTATATGTTAATGAGCTCATGGTTCTGAAAAACGAGACTTCATGCAGACACATACATACTGTCTGTCTGTCTGTCTGTCTGCAGGACTCTGGTGATTCTCCAGCGATCAGTCTGTCTGATCTGAGGAGTCTGAGCGACAGCGACCTCGCGGCGGAGCTCACCAGCGCCCTCAGGAGGTCAAAAATCTTTTTTCTGACAAATTTTTTATTTTTTTTATTTTATTGGACCGTTTTTTTTTTTTTGTAGATATGTTTTTTGTTGAGTATCATATTTGATGCATCAGGCTTTTATGGCTC
>NW_015745700.1:0-427 GCF_001515625.1 Sinocyclocheilus rhinocerous
CATCAACGACGGACGATGGTATCGTCTATCGGCCCAACCCTAATGAAAATCAAACATCATAACATAACGTAACAATAAAAAACAAAACCACACTTCTCTCTCTTCTGGATGTTTGCTCTGTTCAAATGTCTTGCTTTGTATGTTAAAAACTTAAAATAATAAAGAACAAAAAACAATAATGAAGCATATCAAAACAACAAAAATATGAAACAAAATCTAAAATAAAACAAAAACCAAACACCATACCATAACAATGAAATTAAAGCAAAAACCAAACAAAAGCAAAAAAGCAAGACAAAACGCACTTCTCTCTCTTCTGGATGTTTGATCTGTTCCATCAGAATCTGAGGTCTCTCCAGCAAGGCACCCTGTGCAGAGGGAAGAAACACCATCAGTTATTAGTGGTTCAACGGATCACAAATCTCAC
>NW_015745701.1:0-427 GCF_001515625.1 Sinocyclocheilus rhinocerous
TTCACTGTGTCACCTGTTTTTCAGTGGCAGTCCATTCCTGTTAATGTTACAAATTTAAAATAAAAACACACCTGCATCTAAAGGACACTATTTTATGCATTAAAAATAACACGCATGAAGAAAGAATTCTGAGAAGACTTTAAATGCAAACTCTGTACACCATTTCTGTAACAACTAAGATAAATAAATCATATAAAATTTATATGATTTCAGCCTCTCCTTTATCTTCACAGGACTGGAAAACTACCTTTTTGTAAAGCCCCATAGTCCTTTTAATACTTTGTTGTATTGTGTTTGGTGCTAAATGTTCTCTGTATAATGCTTCTTAAATAAACCAAGTGTCAACATGATGGATGTTATTCATTTATTGCTCATCTTATAGCAAAGAGCTTTTTGTGGTTTCACATTTTTAGAGATATATTTTGTC
>NW_015745702.1:0-427 GCF_001515625.1 Sinocyclocheilus rhinocerous
TTCTAGTACATACCGGTTACATAGGTACCAGTGCCATATTGGTACTGGATTTCGGTACCCAATACTATTTAAAAATATATATTTTTTGACATTTATTGCTCTCCCTATGGGAGATTTCAAGCTTTTGGTTCTTCAGATGAAATTACATGCTTTTTCAGTTTTTTAATGCTTTGAAATTTTAAGAAATATTAAAATCCTGTTTTTTATGAGAAATATGGGAGCAATTTTTGTCTGATCTGATTCTCAGGATGAATCTAGTTTATGATGTTTAATGAGTCTCTAGTCCGATTTGATGCTGTTTGTTGAAATCCTATGTCAGTGAAGTTAAAAATCCCAGGAAAATCCCGGAATGATAAATTTGAGAGAGAAGTGCCTGTTTAGCGTACGTCAATGCTGTAAATGGACATGATGGACGAGACCGGGACTG
>NW_015745703.1:0-427 GCF_001515625.1 Sinocyclocheilus rhinocerous
TTTTAGCTGTGAATATGTATGTTTTTGTTTTTTTGTGTCTGACAGGCTAGATCATTACCCATGAATGTGCACTTCATTTTAGCAGAAAATTGAAAAAAAAACAACAACAATTGATTCTCACCAGAAATGTTTTAAGATAGATTAGAGGTCACTAGTTGGAAAGGAAGGAACATGCTTAATTATAACTTTAAAATCACAGGCTTTATGGACAGCTATTGCACTGGTGGATTTTCTGAACCCTGTACTGTACAGCATAGAATATTGCATGCTGCATGGAAAAACAGTGTTCTAAACAGGCGGACAATACATTGGGACAGCCACTGTTATCATATCAAAAGTTCAATAAAAACACTATATTTAGATGACCTCAAATCAGATTTTTATTGATTGTTTTTTTTTTTTTTTCTGAGGTAACTCGTGATTTGTT
>NW_015745704.1:0-427 GCF_001515625.1 Sinocyclocheilus rhinocerous
TTTCATTTTATTTAAGTTAACGTTTATTTTATTTCAAGTGAAATGTTTTATTTTATGGTGTTAATTTTAGTTTAGTTTTAATTTTAGTTAACTATAACCCATGCTTCTATTTTGTTTCATTATTTTTTTATTTCTTCAAGCAGATGTGCTGTGTTCCTTTTTGTATTTTTGTATAGTTTGAGTGACTATAAATATATCATATTTAGAGGAGTGATTTGTCATTTCCACTTTTAGGCATTTCGTTTGTTTTGAGTGTCTGTCTCTGACTCATGGCACTACTGGAAAGCTTTGTCATTACAGTCTTGCATAGTCAGTCTTTTTGACTAGCTTCAGCTTATCTAAAGGAAAATATGGAAAATCCTCAAACAATTGCACGGCAGTGTTGATCACTAGGCAGATGTAAGGAAAATGTAGTGTGAACACACAA
>NW_015745705.1:0-427 GCF_001515625.1 Sinocyclocheilus rhinocerous
TCATGGCTTTGATTTGAGGATCCCTTAAGTGCAGACAACTGAACTGAACAATAGCAAGCAGCTGTGGCGGTGTACCCACTCACTCCCAAAACATTGCTGCAATTACTCTATCACTGATGATATATGCCGCAGGCTATGAGGAGCAGGTTGTAAAGATTAAGTTAAGCGATGTCCCCATCTAGTGGAAGATATTATAAACAGCTACCACCTGCAGTATGGCAGCATTGAGATCCTTCAAAGTGCCAAGCAGAGAGTGCATGTGAGGTGGGGAAACGGGAGCCGCTCTTATATGTGTGATTTATGCATGCAGTCTAAACTGCTCTTTTAGGGTTGTTTATAGAGTTTTCTGTTAAAAAATAATAATAAAAAAAACTCAATTATTAATATTAAAGGGGTCATATGATGCAATTTCAAGTTTTCCTTTCTC
>NW_015745706.1:0-427 GCF_001515625.1 Sinocyclocheilus rhinocerous
ATGTGACACTGAAGACTGGAGTAATGATGCTGAAAATTCAGCGTCGCATCACAAGAATAAATAACATTTTAAAATGTATTTTTACTGCAGTTTTAAAACAAATAATTGCAGCTTTGGTAGCACAAGAGACTTTTTGACAGCATCAGATTGATTCCTTTTCATTGTGTGAACATTCTGTAAAAGTTCTCTTTTTGTGTTCCACAGAAGAAAGAAAGTCATACGGGTTTGGAACAACATGAGGGCGAGTAAATAAACTTTACCCTAAATTAGTGTGTTGTATTTTTACCTGTAGCGCTCACAGTACTGAGAAAGCTGTGAATGAGCCCTGCAGAGCTGAAAAATGAAAAACACACATCAGTTAACCAGCAATCTGACTACACTAGATCTGATCAGTGAGTATGTGTGTCCGTGTACCTGTGCTCCACTG
>NW_015745707.1:0-427 GCF_001515625.1 Sinocyclocheilus rhinocerous
TTTTTTTTTTTTTTTGATAAATAGTTTTTTTAGTTTCATAAAAATCTGCTCTGTGATTTTTGACCTCTGTGTGGTCTGATGTAGAAATAACTTCGCAAGGTCTAAATGGTCGATCATTTTGGATGTCACCCTGAAGAAAAGAAGAGAGTGAGGGAAAAAGAGCAAGAGGAAGGGCAGGTGTGTGCTGTGCAGTGGCCACCATGTCAACGTTTGCCTTTCTGGACTGACAGGTTGTCATTTTTTTGTGACAGCATCCTGCAGACTATCCATAATGAGCTGCTGTGAAGTCCGCAACATTCTCCTGACCTTTCGGCGGCTCGCAACGTTCCGAGGTCTTCTCCTTCCACGCATGCTTGTCAAAGGGCCAAACTGCAAAACGTCAGGGGATGAACGCTGGCAGGGACATTAAAGAAAGTAAATCCAACAA
>NW_015745708.1:0-427 GCF_001515625.1 Sinocyclocheilus rhinocerous
GCTCAGTTTGGGGCCGGGTTTGGTTATTAGTGTGGAGTGTGTGTGTTTGGTTGTGTTAGCCGGTTGTGTGGGTTTGGTTGTGTTAATGGGTTGTGTGGATTTGGTTGTGTTGGCAGAATGGCTGAGTTTAGTTGGTGTTGAGGGCCTGTGGCCCGGTTTGTGGACAGAGGAAGAATGGAGATATCTGGATGTGGAGGTGTGTGTGTGTTTGGTTGGTGTTGATGTGTGTGTGTGTTTGGGTGTGTGCAGACTGGCTGTCAGATTGCGTGACGCGTTGGCCTGTGACGAAGCACTTGGACATTCTGCAGTGTGGTGTGCTTTGGGTCGGCCGTCAGAGGAGACGAGAGGCGGAGTCGAGCTGTTACTTCCAGGAGGAGGTTTGGGCGGTCTGTCAGCGAGTAGCTCCGCCCGCTCCATCTTTATTTGC
>NW_015745709.1:0-427 GCF_001515625.1 Sinocyclocheilus rhinocerous
TGAAGGCCTTCGCTTCAGAAACATGCATTTCCTTCATCTCTCCTCTCTCACACATTCGTTGCGAACACTCTCTCGATTCTCCTTGTCCTCTCGTTCTTCTTCTGTGTGCTTTACCTCTGTGCTGACATGAAGCTGGAAAAGAGCCCGAAGCCTCGGCATGTGCTTGTTCAGGCTGTTTCTTTCTCTGCGTGTAAATATCTTCCTATCTAAATCTGAATCTCACCCTCTTATTCGTATTGACGCGTGAACATGCATGCAAACACATGCAACTATACGTTATTTTTGTGTTTTGAGACTCATGTACTCACCTACCCCTCACATTCTCTTTTTATTTGTCAAAACTCTGCATTATTTGTTTAGTTTTTCCACTGACTGATCCCCTTAGCATGATCAGGGAATTCTTTAACGCACCATAATTGCATCTCTC
>NW_015745710.1:0-427 GCF_001515625.1 Sinocyclocheilus rhinocerous
ATTATAAACAGGTATTTGGTAAACATATCATATACACGCGCACGTAAACACACAAACAACGAAACCCTGCAGAATTCACGTGGCCATGCGTTGGGCAAACAAAAGGTGCGTTTTAAGTGTAAAGCGCTTCGTTGTGTCTATTTGGTATGTGAAATGTACGCAAATGCACTGGTAAATAAACATGTCTGGATTTTGGGTGTAGATAGCGACAAACCATTGTTAAACTGTGTATGCAGCATTTTGTCTTTTGTTTTCAACTGAATTGTCAACTGAAGTCTGGAAAAAAGGGGTTTACATTGAAATATACATGGCTGTTGGAGCTGTGGTGTAGCGGGTAGCACATGTACTCGTGACATAGGTTCCCAGGTTCATTCTGCCTCTCCAGGTTTTCCAGTCTCTCACAACTTAAAAAAAGAAATAGAAAAAA
>NW_015745711.1:0-427 GCF_001515625.1 Sinocyclocheilus rhinocerous
TGTATTGTTAAAGCCATTTTGATATGTAACACTTCCAGAGCCATGTTCTGAATATGCTATGAGAAGTGGTTTCTTGCCAAAAGAATGTTTATACCATGAAACAGAATTTATAAAGTCGTCTGAGTGAGAGCAGGGTAAAATCACACTGCTTCCAAGTTCAGCAACTAGCAACGGATGTTGATGAATACAATTCTCACTTTCACATGTTCCATCTAAAAACAAAAAAGTGACATGGTAACAAACATAAATGTGAAATAAAATGCTCAATTAAAATACAATTTTAAACATACTTGCAAATGTGAGGAGAAAAAGGGTAGACAAAACTCTAAACTTCATTTTGTGGCACCTGTACTTAATCTAAAAGAGAAATAAGCACACATGTACAGAGAAGTCTGGAACATGCAAGTGTGTTTAAATGGACAAAATG
>NW_015745712.1:0-427 GCF_001515625.1 Sinocyclocheilus rhinocerous
TGCGCAGATTACGTCTAATTATAATACTATATGTGCCATCTTTCAGAAATGTATCTAAATGTTATCCATTTTAAGGACACAATAATCATTATAGACAGAATGCCATCTCACTTTCTGCACATATGCTTGGTTTCAGAGGTCATCAGAGGAAGAAAGCAGTTTTCATAAGAAAAGAATTGCACAGGCCAAACTTATCATGAAGCCATTCATTCTGAGACGAGTCAAGAGTGAGGTAGACATTTTTTTTCACTGTGATTATGATCTGATCAGATTCATTATTGAGAAAATCTCACAGAAATGGTGATCCATCAAAGTAAATTTATCTACATCATTCCTCTGTACTGAAAATTACTATATGTCCAATATATCTTTTTCCCACCCTGATTGTGACTTTGCGAATGTCATTCTAGGTGTTGAAACAGCTTCC
>NW_015745714.1:0-427 GCF_001515625.1 Sinocyclocheilus rhinocerous
CTTTCTTCCTCTGCTTTCATTATCCTTTATTTCTCCCCTCATTATTGCCTCCTCAAACTTTCTGTGTTCCCTCACAGGCTGTGTGTTAGCTTTTGTGCAATCTCTGTACCTGAACAGCACCTGCAGTGCATTGGGCCAGGCAGAATCTTCCAGACTGAGTTCTTTTATCTTAAATGTTGCACATTTACCGGTTTGCTGTC
Source organism: Sinocyclocheilus rhinocerous (assembly GCF_001515625.1). Taxonomy (NCBI): domain Eukaryota; kingdom Metazoa; phylum Chordata; class Actinopteri; order Cypriniformes; family Cyprinidae; genus Sinocyclocheilus; species Sinocyclocheilus rhinocerous. The sequence continues at coordinate 201 of NW_015745714.1, forward strand.
ATGCTATGTGTGGGGGTGACCTGGTAAACTATGTGCAGATAACAGCCGACAGCCCTCCTAAATCACACTGTCACATTACCTTGTTGTCATGATAGTCCTGTTGACCTCTCTGTTGACACACACACAGGGTGCTAAGTCACTGCAGATATTACAGATAATCTGAGACACCATTTTGTGGGTTGTTCACTTTTCTTGTCCACCATTTTACCTGTTACATCTTTATAATC
>NW_015745715.1:0-427 GCF_001515625.1 Sinocyclocheilus rhinocerous
TGTGTGTGTGTGTGTGTGTGTGTTCCAGTTATTCTCAGCCATAGAATAATTTATTTTTCCCAAAGAAGCTAGTTAATGTAATCGCATTGGAGTATTTTATTACAAAATTTTGGATTAAATCTTTTTATAAAGTTTTTTCTTTTTCAGTTAGCACAGGATTTGTATTTATTTTTAAACTGATTACTGATAACTGATCGACTATAGCCCTCAATGATCTGAGCTTTTGCACCTGAATTTTTGCCAAAATTATCCACGAATAATCATTTTTTTCAACCAAAAACTTAGGAACATAAGCTCAATGAGGCCTACAATCAATCAGTTTCAAAACAAAACCTGTGCTAATTAAAAGACAACAAGTTGACAAAAAGATTGAATCCAAGATTGGTGATAGCATAATGAGAGATTTAAGAAATAATTAGGTGACTTC
>NW_015745716.1:0-427 GCF_001515625.1 Sinocyclocheilus rhinocerous
GTTCATATCCCCCCTCCCATGGTATTCATGTTTATTTCTTTATATTAAAAAAGAAAAAGGAAAAAAGCTGCTCTACAAACTGACATACTAACAAAAAGAGGCCGCCCATCTCTGGACAATGACCAATCGTAACCCTCTCTGTACCACACTTCCTGTCCTGCTACCCAATCACATGAAAGCAGGGGCCAGCTTTTGGTGCTCTAATGGTCCACTTTGTTACACAAACAAAGTATTTATTTTTGTTTTATTTATTTGTCATTTTATACTCTTTTTTTTTTTGTCTTTTCAAATGCCATAATTTGAATCAAAAACTCTAAAGTCTAATCGGTCTGATCCGGTTGTGTTTTCTGCAAAATGTGGTACAGGTGTTTATCTATCTATCTATATAGATAGATATCAATACACACACACACACATATATATATTA
>NW_015745717.1:0-427 GCF_001515625.1 Sinocyclocheilus rhinocerous
TGATCCCGCCTATCAGCCCCATGACAGCGGCGAGGGAGAAATTGCTTGAACGCTGCCGTTTGTTTCTTGGCCTCCTGGAATCTGTCGATGACTGTATTTACAGTGTCGCTGAACAGTCCATAAGGCACTAACGGAGCGTCCAGGAGAAAGACCCTGTCCTTTTCTTTGATATTGGACAGGGTCAGCCACAGGTGTCTTTCGATGGCCACCAGAGCGGCCATGAACTGCCCAATAGCTCTGGCGGTCACCTTGGTGACCAAAGCGACAAATCTGTGGCCTGATAAAGCTCTGCAATATCGTCTTTCTTAATCTCTTCTCCCTCATCCATCTCTTTTAGCAGGTCAGCCTGATATGCCTGCAACACCAACATGGTGTGCAGGCAAGTGCCAGCCTGACCCGCTGCCATGTATGCTTTACCCACCAAAGC
>NW_015745718.1:0-427 GCF_001515625.1 Sinocyclocheilus rhinocerous
GTTTCCCATACTACCAAAAAAAAAAAAAAAACGTATTCCCTATCATTCTGAATATCCAGTAAGTTGTGGACGAGAGATATGAGATTTTTGAGTTTCTCTGGCAATGTGCTGCAGTTACTTCTTATTGCCAACAAGGGATGACGGGTGAAAAAATAAGTGTAACATGTAAAACTGGCCTGTGCCGTATTCCTTCCCAGATTGCCATGCTGATATATTGCGATAATTTCTCAATTTCAGACATCTGGCTCAGTTTCTGAAAATTTTGAGCAGTTAATACTCACCCAGCAGTTCAAGTTACCACTGCTTGCACGTCACTCTGTAAGCAATGTAGCAGCTTCTTCTGTTGGATATTTCTCATGTAATAAAATAAATACCCTCAGATGAAAATAAATGATTTCACAGTAAAGCACTGCCAGTTGTAATCAAC
>NW_015745719.1:0-428 GCF_001515625.1 Sinocyclocheilus rhinocerous
GCTTCCACACTGGGCTCCTCAACCTCCGAGATGGGCAGAAGCATCCTCAGATACTATATCTAAATCCTGTGATCTAATCCTGTAAACTCTAAAATGGTTAAAACCGCCATATATATCTGATTATCTCTCAAACCCTTTCCCAAAAGGTCCACGACACTCACTGGTCTATTTTTTATATTGCAAAAAAAAAAAAAAAGACTATTACGCTGATCATCATATTTACCACATTTAAAAAGCACATGCTGTACTGTTTCTAAAACATCACATTCATCACACATACCACTTTCATTTTTCCCCATTAATGCAAGTGTTGAATTTAGTCCTGTGTGTCCCAGCCTTAATCTAGAAATCATTACTTCTTCCTTTCTGTCTTCCATAAAACTGTTCTTTTTTTCCCTGCTGATTTTACAATGTTATAATACTACCTA
>NW_015745720.1:0-428 GCF_001515625.1 Sinocyclocheilus rhinocerous
AAAAAAACAAAAAACAAACAAACCATGAAACCTTGTTTTGTGTCCTGTAGACCGTTCATTGGTCTCTCTACTGTATTTTTACAGACAAGCAGATAAATGACAAGCTTAACATTTTATTTACAGTGAGAACTCTGTTCATGTGACAAAGACGTAAAAAAATAAATGTCTATGATTTATTATTGTAAAGGCGTAAGCCTTATGAAGCTAAAGATGATGTGCAAATTGTACATGTTTCTCTACTTCTCCCCTGTCCCAGGGTAAACTCTGTATTTCTTGCTTCTGTCGTCAGATTATACCCCCCCACCCCGATACTGTTCCAGTTCTCTTTTAATTTTCATTTTCAGGACTGTTCGTTTCCTACAGCTCTTCTAGTTTTAGTCTGTATATTGTTTGAAGTTCATTCGTTTAACAAGCATGTTGAAAAGGGT
>NW_015745721.1:0-427 GCF_001515625.1 Sinocyclocheilus rhinocerous
GACGTAGCGTTAAGAAGGTTTCGGGAAACGCAGCCCTGGTCTTTAATTAGGGTTGGAGCTAAACTCTGCAGGGCAGGATTCGAGGGACCCTATTCTAAAGCTTTATTACCTTCTTTTTTCGAAATGCAAAAAATAAATAAAAATACCCTGCTTGTGTTCGTCAATTTAATGGCACAGTCACCTTGACTTTCATCAGGTTTTTGTAAACGTGTTATAAAATAATCTCATGGAACTCATGTCATATATTCCAAGTGTTCTGAAGGCATATCACAGGAACACTGAAAATTTAATTTATTATTAACCCTCTGCTGCTCCTGAACACTTTGAGGGTATTTTTTTCTTCAAATGAAATGCATGTACTAACATTTGGTATTTTTAAGGGATTTCATAATAATAACAAAATATTCAACACTAAATAATGCCCAAC
>NW_015745722.1:0-428 GCF_001515625.1 Sinocyclocheilus rhinocerous
AAAAAAAAACGGACCCCAAGCTTTTGAACATTAGCATAGAAATGTATGTATAAGTTTTCTATGGATAATTAAGTCATGAAATGTCAAATGTCATTATCCATTTAGCATTATCGATTACAACAGTCAGAACAGTAAAACCCTGTTCCAGTTGTCCCAATGTTCCCATTATGCATAATCTGTATATACAATGTTTTTGTTTTGTTTAAAAGGACTGTATTTTGCAGAAATTTGCATTTTCTAAATGTTGTGGTTCTTAGACATATGACGGTATGAAATTTTCATGTTGCGATTAATTGCAAATGCCTTTATCACGGTAAACGGTATTATCACGGTATTGAAATTTAGTTGCAAAAAAAGTGTTATCAAACTATAACAGGTTTAATACTTTTTTCTTATAACAAAAAGAACTGAACATTTACATACAATAA
>NW_015745723.1:0-428 GCF_001515625.1 Sinocyclocheilus rhinocerous
ACTTGTCTCTCCACCATACTGTAGAAAGGCTCCAAATGATGTCACTTCCTGTATTCTAACATGGATATATCAAAAATCGAATCTAATAGTTAAAGAAAAAATCTAATAACTAAAGTTACACTCTGTGTGCAGTTATTACTCAGAGCAAACCAAAACTCTTGAGAGAAAAACTCACTGAAGACGTCAAATAACCTCCAAAGACAGAAGTCATTTAAACAGGAAATTGTCTCTCCGATAAAATTTCTTTAGTCTAAAACAACTCCAGACAGCCTTTATGAGGAGAGAATCAGCACCGGAAAACCTACAGGTGAAATTTTGTCATTTTCCCCCCCCATAGAGCATCAATTGATCCTTTATGACGGACAGAAAGAGAAAGAGAGGTTCATCACCTTCAGAATCGCAGGAGGCGGCAGGGAGATCTTGATTTT
>NW_015745724.1:0-428 GCF_001515625.1 Sinocyclocheilus rhinocerous
TGTTCCTTAAAATGTATATAAATACGTTAAACTATTAATTACAAATTTTGTTTTTAATTACAACCTAATTATAATAATTTTATATTTTAATGTCATAATTTCTGTTGTGTAGGTTTAACAATACAATTTTTCAAAATTTTCGTCCCTTTATTAATTAATATGATCTGATATATTACACACACACTTATTTTTATTTATTGTAAATACAACTGGACAAAATTTAGAACACAACTGACTGAAGAAAAAAAAAAAAGCTCTATTGAATTATGTTCAAATGCTTCAAATCAGTGCTTCAAAAATGAATTATTTCAAACCTGCATGAACTCTCATTTATTTGCAGGAACATAAAAGACATGGACTTTACCATTGACCTCCATTCTCAAAATGTGTTCTTTAATGTTCCACAGAAGAAAAAGTCATACAGGGGC
>NW_015745725.1:0-428 GCF_001515625.1 Sinocyclocheilus rhinocerous
AAAAGAGTTTGGATGTCGAAATGAGAAAATGGTGATCGAAGTAGACAGGCGAGAAAAAAATGTTTCTTTCACAAACTCTCAGAACATTGCATCTTTGAACCATGACAGAGCAGTGAAATTAAACTGAATCTAGCCTTGTGGGATTCATAGGAAAAGTTGGATTCATTTCGAATCTCACCCTTTAAACCAACTGCTTATCCAGCACTTGTTTCAAGTAGAGGTTTATAAATTAAAAAAGAAAAACACAGAAATGCATGTGGTAAGATGATGACAATAGTAATTCGCCTGGGTCTGCTAGTTTCATATAAAACACATAGAATATTTACGACTTTTTTGGTCATTATAGGAGAACATCTACGGGGGGCTTTTTGAATTCTACATTCTACATAGTGCATCACAGATGTATCACTCAGAGCAAGTTAGCTACC
>NW_015745726.1:0-427 GCF_001515625.1 Sinocyclocheilus rhinocerous
TTTTCAGTTTTCAAACATTATTAGTCACAAACCAAACTTTGTGTACAGCGAAATGACATACAGTTGTAACAACGTTACAATAAATCTGGAACAGCAAATAGTTCCCAATTGCAATGAGATAAATAATAAATTCAGCAAAATAAATGTAATAAAATTGAAATATGGAACCATAAGTCGTCACTGTTCTCCATAAGTTGGGTGAATCTCACAGAAACTGGTCAAGAAATGTCATATTTCACCCCAAAATCAAAGGAAGGAATAATAAGTAATATGCTGCATAAAGAAAACTTGCATAAAGAGTTTTTGCAATGTGATAAAGCACATTTTCCCTCAAATTCTCATTGTAAAGAAAAAAATAATAAATTATAAAATACATTTTAAATATCTGATTTGTTTTACTGAATTTAATTTATGCTGTTTTTAATTT
>NW_015745727.1:0-428 GCF_001515625.1 Sinocyclocheilus rhinocerous
CTCAGATGAACAGTATGATAAGTTTTTGAATTCGTCTTTGGTTAAATGCCTGAAATACGATCTGTGGTTAACACAAGATATTTTCACAGTTTATTTTACAATATATCAGTAAAACCTACTCTAATTAATTATTTTTTAAAAGATTTTGCTTTTCTTGAAAAAGCCGTTTGCTAACAAGTACTTAAATGGGACTATAGAGTTTGTTAGAGACATTAAACATCTTCACACTAGTCTGCTTTTACAGCCTCATTGTGTTTAGAATCATGCTCTTGCAAACTATTGTATCTCCATCTTTTAGGGAATTTTTTACATACAAATTTAAAGAGTTGTCAGAAGCCTAATGGTGGTGATGTTGAAGTCATGAAACCGTAGTTTGTTAATACTGTAGCGTCTGGACCACTCAAACACACAATATATATATTTTGTTT
>NW_015745728.1:0-428 GCF_001515625.1 Sinocyclocheilus rhinocerous
ATTTGTAGTGATATTTCACTATCACTGTTTTTACTGTATTTTTAATCAAATACTGGGAGCATAAGAGACTTCTTTTAAAAACATCAACTTCAGGCAGTAGTGTACATTATGATTTAATTCTGTCTGGTGTTTGTAGGCCGTCTTTTTGGACAGAATTATTCTAGATGTCAGTGTTTCCACTAGTTTGGGTGTTTTTGAGAGAATTGTTCAGATTTCATCAGACTACATCAGATTTGATTCATTACAGTACTAATTTAGCAACTAAAACACTACACAACACACATTCACCTAGTGTCAGTTTTACAAAAACCAGCCCTCTGGCTATTGCTCACTTCAACTGCCCCAGTAGCATGGCACAAAAGCGACACCCAATCCCCATAGTCTCAGTGACCTTTGACATTGGCCTTGGTGAGCAGCACAAGTTGAAC
>NW_015745729.1:0-428 GCF_001515625.1 Sinocyclocheilus rhinocerous
TCTTGTTATTTACAATGACTCATAGTATCATTCACAATCATTTATGATATACATGATGTTATATTTCTGAAGCTAAGAGTACAGTAGGATATAAGGCCTTCCTACAGTATTGAAGTAGATGTTGTCTCCTGTGTCTCCAGAGCCACGGTACAGAGGACTGTTGTGCCCAGTGACACTTTCCCATGAGCCATGGAAGTCATAGGTCATCACATTAATGAAGTCCAGATACCTGCATTACCAGAAGGTAAACACAAATTCAGAGTCATCAGTTCAGACTCAAGACATTCAACCAAATAAAATCATTAAATATTCATTCGATTGGTATTTTAAGGTATGCTGTCCAAAACATATTCATATTTCATGATTCAAAGTGAAAAAAAAAAAAAAACTCTTCAGAAGACATACTTGGCAATTTCTGCAATTTCATA
>NW_015745730.1:0-428 GCF_001515625.1 Sinocyclocheilus rhinocerous
GGATGCATTAAATTGACCAAAAGTGACAGTAAAGACATTTATAAAGTTGCAAAATATTTCTCTTTTAAATAAATGCTGTTTTATTTTATAAAGGAACCCTGAGAAAAATGTATAACGGTTTCTACAAAAATATTACAGTAAGTAACAAAAACTGAAGACCAACGTAATGGTTGCTGAAAATGTACAAATAAATGCATCCTTGGTGAGAAATCTTTTATAACATCATAAATGTCTTTACTGTCACTTTTTGATAAATTGAATATCTTCTTACTGAATAAAAGTATTCATTTCATAAAAAAAACTAACTTACCCAAACTATATATATATGAATTGTAGTGTGTCACGTTTCCACAAAAAATATTAAGCAGCAAAAACTGTTTGAGGACTGGAGTAATGGCTGCTAAAAATTTCAGCTTTGCCATCACAGG
>NW_015745731.1:0-428 GCF_001515625.1 Sinocyclocheilus rhinocerous
TAATAACATACATGTTAAAACAGCAAAACCGAAAATATGACATAACTGAAAATAATCTCAGAATAATTATTTTTAAGCAATTTTAAACATTTCCTTCACAAAAAAGTACCGTATAGTATTACAGTGATGGAATCAGATGGTAATGCCATGATACTTTGTTGGCACCTTGGTACTTACATGGTGCTACAATTATACCATGGTACAAAAACATAGTAGTACAATGGTACTTTTCTGTATGTGATGTGTTATTTTCTGTAATATTCATTATTATTATTCATTGGTGCCACTGGCCAGTTGAATTGAGATCAGTAAAACACATTAGACTGAATTCACCTGTTGTCAGCAGGGTAGCAAATATATTTTATATATATGTTTTTTATAAATATGTTTGATAAAACATACACTAGTGTTTAATGTACTTGCTTATA
>NW_015745732.1:0-428 GCF_001515625.1 Sinocyclocheilus rhinocerous
TCCCCCACCCAATCCCTCGTGCCTCCGCTCTCATGTAGTTAATCTACAAACTTAGTTTATCAACACCATAATGACTTCCTTGAGTAAATGTTTGACTAAGTGACTCCTGTGGACAGTCTTTCAGATTAAACAGACTGTTTTTTGAGGACGTCGTTAAGAGGGTTGTGTAATCTTCGGTAAGTACACATAATTGTGATGCTTAGCAAATGTACATTAGACTTAAATTCTTGCATGAATGTGTGTTTTACAAAGTTTCTTCAACTGTAGCAATACACGTTCTTGTCTTTTTTGCGCTTGATGTCTTATAGTGTGCGAATTGAGCGAGGTCAACTTATAACCTATACATTTTAAAGATCATTTACAACTGTCAACTGTAATAAAGTGAGAAGTAATGACAGTACTTATGTGTTATCTGATACAGAACCTAT
>NW_015745733.1:0-428 GCF_001515625.1 Sinocyclocheilus rhinocerous
GTAAAAAACATCATATACGATTTTAATTGCATGTCTGTACACGTTTTACAGCAAAGTGAGTGTGATGATGCAAAAGAGGGAGTTTATTTACCATGACACATTACTGAAATTAACCCAGGACAAAGAAGACAAGGTGCGTACTAATTACATCTTAATATTTAAACACTCTCTGAAACAAGGGAAACACATTAAAATGTCTCCGGTAATGCTGAAACAGATTAATGTCGTTGGGGTTTATGAAGAACGCAGAAGACCAGGCAGAATACATCTGCTAGAAGAGCGAGTGCATGATGAACGCAGACGGTTTTGTGCATCATATGATTGTGTGTACTGGGATCCGAAGTGATGCAGTCTTGCCAAATAGTCATTCAAACTGAAGCATTTACAGATTCTTTGAAAACACTCTTTTAAAAGCATGTCTCTTTTGG
>NW_015745734.1:0-428 GCF_001515625.1 Sinocyclocheilus rhinocerous
CTGCTCTGGCTTGGATGTATGGAATAAATTAAGGGGAAATGGGTTATAAAGAGAAGGGGTCAGTTTAGCAGCAAATGTCAGTCTATTCAATATACCAGCTGGTTGTGTTTATTACTTAGCTTACTGGCTGTGACATACCACCAAACTATCTTAAATTACAAATGCACAGACACCGGGATATCCCAAAACCACATCCAAAAGGGACTTCAGCTTTCTACTTCTGTAGCAAAGTGTAAATATATCAAAAGCAAGCACAAAACCATTTTTTCCCCATTTTGGTGGCAGTCATATTATTTTGCAGTACAACACTTTAAAAAACATTCTGGGAACCACACCTAACAAAATAATAATGTAATGTAACTATAATGGTTTGAACCAAAAAGGATTAGTTAGAAGGAAAAAAAACGTACATAGTTACAAATACGTTG
>NW_015745735.1:0-428 GCF_001515625.1 Sinocyclocheilus rhinocerous
TTTACAAATGGGAATACAACGAATTCATGACAATGTTTTACATTTGAGCTACCCATAAAAGTTTCATTGAAAAAGTTCTTAAATAAAGTTATTTTTAAAACGTTTGCTCCATGGATAAAAAAAATTCTGCTATATGCATGCATATACACAAAATTGCATTGACAGAAAAAAAGGTCAGCAAATCCTTTAAATTTGATGGTATTCAGAAAAGCAAAATAAAAATCGGAAAATAAGCAGCTATAAGATTATAGAACAAATTTATATATGAAATTATACAAATAAAACACTAATTATATTGGCATTCGTTATAAACAACACATAAATGTTTAGCCAAAATAAATGTATTTAAAGATACCTCTCTTTCAGCACAAATACAAATGTTTCCAACAATAGGCTTTGGAGCAATCACTTGGATTTTTTCCTTATGT
>NW_015745736.1:0-427 GCF_001515625.1 Sinocyclocheilus rhinocerous
ACTTTTCCACGACATTCTAATTTATTGAGATGCACCTGTAGGTTTTATCAGGACAGTCTTTAGGAAACAGCCTAAAACCCTTGTATCCACAAAGCTGCTATGTTACCCTCATTAAATAGATTGGACATGGGATGTGTCCAATTTCCAACCTATATAATGGGCCACAGATAGGTGTTTTGTGGACACAATGGTTTTAGGCCTTTCATGTTGAACTATTTTGATAACACCTCTTTATCGGCAGACACCCCTGAGTGTGTAGCACCAAGTTTATTGCCAAAATTCCACTGTCCACCAACATCCTATTTTTTATAATGAAATAGGTTGCAGACGGGATCTAACCCTAACCCTAACCCATTTCACAAAACCATAGGGTATGGCGGTTGGGGGTGGGGGTCACAGTTTTGATAAATAAAAAATCCAACGGCAC
>NW_015745737.1:0-428 GCF_001515625.1 Sinocyclocheilus rhinocerous
CGTAGGGGAAATCCTGAAGATCTCCATCACGAGGAGAGTCCAGTAAAACAGGGAACTGATGATGGGGAGAGTCAATGTAGCCAAACTCAAGCTCATCCTGTGGAGTGTGTCAGAGAGGAATTACTCCTCTCATATGATAGTCATCTGACAAGCTTGTCTAGTTCACAATACATCATCATATGACAGCTTGATAGTGTAAGGCACCTCTTAAATACTTCGAAAATCACTTTATCAAACTTGTAAGGGTTCTATCAAACAAATAGGCCCGGTTTCACAGACCGGGCTTAAACTAAGCCAGGATTAGGCCATAGTTCAATTAGGACATTCAAGTAATTTCTATGAACATACTTAGAAAAAAACATTACTGGTGTGCATCTTAAGATTAAACAAAGGCACTGATATATTTTAAGATCAGTCAGTGCAAGTTT
>NW_015745738.1:0-428 GCF_001515625.1 Sinocyclocheilus rhinocerous
AAATTGACACTTATGACTGGTTTTGTGCTCCAGGGTCACATATTTATGAAACAAAAGGCCATTTAAGTGTACTTAAGTAGACAGTTAACTTTTATGACTATGTTTGCCACCCAAAACACTTTAGCAGCTCAATAGAATAAAATTAATAAAAATCTATAAAAATGTATTTGTCTGTAAAAATATCAGTTACAGACAAACATCCCACAGTATGTCCCTGGGTTTGTGATGCTCACAAATTATAAATGCATCTTGTTAAAGCAAACACAGAGGAGAGGAAGACAGAGCAAATTGCTGCTGGTGTATTGTTGGATATTTTCCTCATTTTCACTGGAGTAATTATGTTTTTTGAGGGCTGTGCTGGACTGCTGGGGTGCGCAGCGGGCTCCAGCTCTATTCTCACAGAGCGACTCCACGGCTCTTGGGCGGTT
>NW_015745739.1:0-427 GCF_001515625.1 Sinocyclocheilus rhinocerous
AAATATTATTACAATTTAAAATAACTGTTTTCTATTTGATTATATTTACAAAAATGCAATTTATTCTTGTGATGCAAAGCTGAATTTTCAGTATCATTACTACAGTCTTGAGTCTCACATAATCCTTCAGAAATCATTTGGTGCTCAAGAAATATTTTTATTAACAATGTTGAAAACAGTTGAGCTGCTTAATATTTTTGTGGGTCATATTGTATTAATGTGGATATATATTATATTCATATTTTCATGATTCTTCACTGAACAGAAAGTTCATTTTTCAACATTTGAATGGTATATTCTGAGTGTTTATTGTTCATACAATGAATGTCAGTGGGGTCCAATGTTGTTTTGCCTGGCCAAAGAAGAAACTCATCCAGGTTTGACTTGAGGGTGAGTAAATGATGACAGATTTTTCATTTTTGGGTGA
>NW_015745740.1:0-428 GCF_001515625.1 Sinocyclocheilus rhinocerous
AACATTAAACAAAAGTACTGAAAACATTTGAAAGTGATGCAGAAACACATGTTGTTTTAATTAATATCATTTTAATATTGATACTTTTTAGAGGAATCAATACCAAATAAGTAGCTTATGAGAATCGATGTATTAATACAGTATTGGTGTGTCCACCTCTACTCTACAGAATGTGTACAATTTTTTATTTTTTTTGGTTCAATAAAATTCTCTGTAGAATGAGAATGTCTCTCCCCTGAATTATAAGCATACCTGCCAAGAGAGAGCCATCATTCCTCGTGTTATATATGTATACGGTATATGTTATAGGCTCTGGATTCACACTGGAGCTCCGGTGAGCGGCTGACAGGCTCGCTGCGAGTCGATAAGGTGACAGATTTCCTGATGAAGCCCGCTGTGACTCTTTTATCAGCTCTGATGGTCTCCAG
>NW_015745741.1:0-428 GCF_001515625.1 Sinocyclocheilus rhinocerous
CCGTTTTTAAGGACAAACATTTTATTTACAATTAAGGACATGGCAACAGATTCGTGGGCCCAGGCTGTCGATGAACAAGAAGCCGCGGCGGAGTCGGTGCGTTTAAACCCCAAACTCAAACAGAGCAGTTATAGAAAGCTGAATAATTCAATCAAACATTTTACGAAGCACAATAACTCGCTTAGTCATTTAACAACTAGGTCTGTGTCCGTACAACTTTAAAGTTGTTGTGTCGCAGTAACGCTACATCGCTTGCTAAGTGTAATTTATATAATGCAGTATAACATTAGTGTAATATTAATTTATTGATATTTTAGTGACTTTTTTTGCATTTCATACGTTGACAAATTATAGTATATATTTCAAAGTTTTTTTTTAATTCTTCAACTTCTTGAAATGGTAGGATAGTTGGGAGAATATATATATAT
>NW_015745742.1:0-428 GCF_001515625.1 Sinocyclocheilus rhinocerous
CACCCAAAAATGAAAATTACCCCATAATTTACTCACCCTCAAGCCTCAAGGTGTATATGACTGTCTTCTTTCAGACGAATCAAATCGGAGTTATATTAAACAATGTCCTGGCTCTTCCAAGCTTTATTATGGCAGTGAATGGTCCAAATAGTCCAAAAGACGTCAAATAAAGCGCATCCATCCATAATAAAAAGTGTCCCACACGGCTCCCGGGAGTGAATAAAGGCCTCCTGTAGTAAATCAATGCATTTTTTTTTAAGAAAAATATCCATATTTAAAAGTTTATAAACAGTAATTTCTAGCTTCCGCTTACTGTCACGCGCGTTCACAATAACACCGTTCTGGCGGATGACGTAAGACATAGTGTAAGTTCTGGTGAGAAGTGATCAGAATCAGAATCAGAATCAGAATCAGAATGAGCTTTATTG
>NW_015745743.1:0-428 GCF_001515625.1 Sinocyclocheilus rhinocerous
AATTATTTGTGAAATTTACTAGCAATTTCTGAGTGAAAACTGTTTTTACTCAACTTTCTACAATATTTAATTCAAAATATGAAAAGATACTACAATAGTTTATAAATAATACTGAAATAACTTTCTCAGAAAGTCTTCTAAATGCACTATTATCTTCTAAAACTACTTCAGGAGCAGACAAAATCTTTATGTCCAGGAAGATCAGAGGAAGAGAAACACGAACGCTTGCATGGTTATTAGACAGAGCACTTGTATGTCTTTGATTTGATTCGCTTACGTCACTTATGTAAAAACAGTGAGGGTCAAATATCATTCTTGCAATTTAAACCATGCATTATGTTGCACTTCCTAATAACATTACCAGCCAAATGGCCAGTAATTTATACCACGAAAGGTGCTTTTTACCAGTAATCACAATTGTGGGAAAT
>NW_015745744.1:0-428 GCF_001515625.1 Sinocyclocheilus rhinocerous
TTCTAAAGTGTTTTTGAAAAATCACATACCCTGCCTTTAATTGCTGCAATGCCTTGTATGCTGGAATCAGTCAGTCATCACTCTCACGATTACAGATAGTCCAAAATGCTGCAGCTCGTTACCTGACTGGGACAAAAAAAAGAGGGAACATATTTCACCTGTCCAGGCCTCTCTCCATTGGCTCCCTGTGAAACAGAATTGATTTTAAGGTTTCAACTTCCGTGGTCAAAGCTCTACATGAACTTGCCCCTATTTATATATCAGAACTTTTCCGTTTTTATTCTCCTCAGAGAACACTCAGATCTTCAGTCCAGCTGTTATTAAATGTCCCGAAATCTCGTTTGAAAACAAAAGGAGACAGGTCTTTTTCTGTCTATGCTCCAAAACTTTGGAACACACTACCCTTAACGATTAGAGCTTCTCCTACA
>NW_015745745.1:0-428 GCF_001515625.1 Sinocyclocheilus rhinocerous
TCGGCATCGGCCAGTGAAAAACCCATATCGGTCGACCTCTAGTGCTAACTGTATGTTGTAATGCTTGAACAACGCAGTGAATTAATTCAACATTTTACCTTTGGGCATTTAACACAAGTTGGATGTGATTACTTTATTTTTAAGTTATTTGTCATGATTTTCCAGATTCTTCTTAAGTTTTGTCTTAAGAACAATCTTAAGAAAAAAATTTAAGAATATTTTCTTTTTCCAAAAATACTTCTTAAGAATGTTTGTATCTTTCTTCTTAAGTAAGAAAGGAAAAAAGAAAATGGCAGTTAGGGAGAATGTTATTCTTAAGAATATTTCAAGAATCCAGCCCCAGAAACTTTTTTTTCAGGTCATTTTAAAATGTGTAAGGAACCTTTAAATTTGTGCTGGGCAACGATTAATCGCATCCAAAATAAAAG
>NW_015745746.1:0-428 GCF_001515625.1 Sinocyclocheilus rhinocerous
ACAACCACATAACAGAGAAGCTCTAGAAACACCTATGAACAAATACCTTTAATAACGACTGGGTTTCACTAACTGTGCATGCTTATTTCATAGAAAGAGGAATCCTTAGTGCAAAACATAAACAGCTCGCAGCTTCCCGACTGTTTGAATAGTGTTGTGTTAACACCCATCCAGTGTCGCAAGACTGAGACGAAGACTTTCAGCCCAAAAGCTCCCAGAACCCCGCCCACTCAACAAAAACTGACCAATCACGTGCCTCGTGATCGAATTCTATACTGACCATGGTTGATAATACATTTTTTACCTTTTATTTATTTATTTTGTTTTACTAAATAGTGAAAATTATATTAAACATTTTTTTATGAATTTACCAGAGAGAAGAGCAATACAACACGAAAACAGATCAAAACATGTCAAATACACAGTAA
>NW_015745747.1:0-428 GCF_001515625.1 Sinocyclocheilus rhinocerous
AATGTTCCTAATGATAGTAGAATACAAAATGTGTAATGCAAACATCAAATATAACAGCATCAACGTACAGCGTAAGTAACCAGAGTTTTAGAATTGAACTGAGAATGCCTTTTAAATTTCAATTCAATTCCTGGATTTGGTCACAAACTGAAAGACAACAATACCCCTCTGATCAAATATGGTGTTCGTATAGTCATTATTAAAAGTTGTGGCTCTGAATCAAATTTTATTGGAATTTTTGTTCTGCTCAGGGTCACTAACACTTCAAATATTTGCATGGTTCTATCAGCACAAGTGTGAAGAATACACACACACACACACACACACAAAAAGAAATGTATTTGGTCTATACATGTGTGTGCCAAATCTAGCAGAATAATATCATTCCTACCTCCGCAGGTGCAGAGTTTCAGGTGTGCTTTCTGTGC
>NW_015745748.1:0-428 GCF_001515625.1 Sinocyclocheilus rhinocerous
ACCAACCCTGTCTCTCCTCCCAACTCTTCCCGCCTCAGTCAGGTGACCTGAGCAGGAACAGGGTTGATGGGATCCCAGCCATGTGTTCTCAGTTTCTAAACACACAATCAGCCGTGCACGGCCTAACGACATGTCCACGGAGCAGGAGCTCACACAGACACCACTGCTCAAGTTATGGCTGCCAGGAATGGGCAGTTCCCTAGGCCAGAGGAGAGGCTGTAAGTGAGGGATAATTTAATTCACCTGTCTTTCCTTTTACTATATTTGCTTATTCCCTCTTCTCTAAAATTCTTGGAGCATTAAGAGTGTTAATCTGTTGTAGATGATCAACCCGGGTGTTGTGAACTTTAGCCCTGCCTGCTACTTTTGTCTACATTTGATTATCTCTTGAAGTTGCACCAAGTTGTGTTTTTGAGAGCTTTGTTTCT
>NW_015745749.1:0-428 GCF_001515625.1 Sinocyclocheilus rhinocerous
ACTGGTTTATTTTTATATTTTTTTATTTCTTCTTTAAACCTATTCACAAAGCTGCTGAGACAAACTTTGACTAAGGAATAGAAGTATTAAGCTCAGAGTAAGGGTGGGGTTGACCTTGTTGCTATGGATGATGCCAGTGTCTTGAAAAATGTGAATTGAAACTCATTCTATTCTGTTCTCAAATTGCTGACTGCTGAAGTAAAACTAAAGCTTTTTTTTTCATTTTATTTGATAGGACAGTGGATAATTGACAGGAAGCTAGTGGGAGAGATGGGATCGGGAAGAGTCTGCGAGCCCAGAATTCAAACTTGCAATACCCAAAGCACGACTGCACCAAATGTCAGCGTACTGCCCACAGGGCTATCGGTGCCAACAATAAAGCTTAGTTTTAACACATTTGTGCAGAATTTCAAGTTCAGTAAAAGTCA
>NW_015745750.1:0-428 GCF_001515625.1 Sinocyclocheilus rhinocerous
TGAATGACTTGTTTCATTCTTGAATGAATCAGTTTTTTTTAAACAAATTTATTAAATAAATGATTCAGGACTTACTCATAAAGTCACTAGATGCCACCTGGTGATGTAACCTGCAGAAAGAGTCAAACAGCTTTGACTCAACAGAATATTTAAAGACTGTGAATGTGAATTGTGAATTGAATGTGTTTTTTGTTTAGCATTTTAATTTAGATTTAAGTTATATTATTTTAATACACTGATAATTTATTAATTTAAATTTAAGTCATCCTCTGACCCTCTTGGAAGTTTGCTGAGGCCCCTAGTGGATGAAATCTTCACCACTAATGCGCAGACCTTTTGTCTTGTACACAGACTGGCAGAGCGATAAAAACTGTGAAAAATGGGAGGAATGGTTTATGTATATAATATATTATATGCCCCCCCCCCCC
>NW_015745751.1:0-428 GCF_001515625.1 Sinocyclocheilus rhinocerous
ACTTCAGAGGAATATAGCACATATGGATTACTTGACACTTCAATGGTGTCTTTTGTCCTTTTAGGAGCTGAACAGCCACAGGTCACGGTCAGATTTCATTGCATGGCTTGAGCATTCTGCTAAACTCCTCACTTTTTGCTACATGGAATGAGGGTTAGTGAAAGACGGCCGAATATTGTGCTGATCTATCCATTTAAAGACAAAGATCAGCACACGAGACCGAACATGTGCATCTCTATAGAGGTAACATGCATTCATCTTAATCTAAAGCACATTTCAAACTCCCACAGAGCGAGAGCGGTTAACTCAGCTGTGTCTAGTGTACAGTGAAAGCAGCTGGATTTAATCATATAAACTGAAGTGGCACATTTATGAGTTATGCATCTATTCCCCCGGCGCTCGGCCTTACATATAATCACAAAAGAGCC
>NW_015745752.1:0-428 GCF_001515625.1 Sinocyclocheilus rhinocerous
TTTTTTATTGACTATATGATTACATAATAGCAATAAATACACAATAGCAATAAATTATTAATAATTTACTGATCCTCCCTAATCCTTCTTTTTGATCCTTTAAATTTTACTTTCTAAAATAGCCTACCACTTTATACTGTATATACTGTACATTCAGAAAATCTCATGGAGATTCACAGAAAGACCAGTCACTCGTCAGGTGGCTATAATTACACAGAAAATTGAGAGGCCACAAAACACATGACCACTGGATTTACAAAAATCACTTCAATTTTAAGAAGTATTTTCTCAACATTGCATCAACTACACATTTTCTAAAAATTATTATTTTGTGTTTTATTTTGATTGTTGTTATTTTAAAATTATTTCATTTACCGTATTGTCCCGAATATAAGACGACACTGATTATAAGACGACCCCCCTTTTTC
>NW_015745753.1:0-427 GCF_001515625.1 Sinocyclocheilus rhinocerous
TTAATTAAAAGCCGTGTTGGGGAGCAACGAACTCAGACTTTACATTTCTCTCTCTCTCTCTCTCTCTCAGCACTGGGGAAAAAATCTGAATCTTTCTAGTGAATTGGTTCGTACTAAATGATTCTCTTTCTCATATGTAATGTTGTGAAGTCTGATTCATCAGAGTTATTTTTTTATTTTTTGAAAAACATGACTTAGTCTAACTCAAGACACAGTTTCAAAATAGATTCCGCAACACTGACTGAAGTCTATGCTTAAAAAGAAGTCAGTGAGACTAGACTCTTTCAGTAATAGATGGCAAGTATTCGGTGTGTCCCATCGTGTGTGCAAGCATTTGCTAACAGGATGTGAGGGGTACTGTATGAACAGCCCTAATCAGCAAAGAAGTAGCCCTCGTGACTTACACACACACACACACACACACACA
>NW_015745754.1:0-428 GCF_001515625.1 Sinocyclocheilus rhinocerous
AGAAAGATGTGGGTGTAGGCCGCAGCAAGAGGGTGAGTGGGTGAGTGAGAGAGTGAGGAAGAGGAGGAGAGAGAGGAAGAGGAGGGTCTTGAAGGCAAGGCGGGCAGGAGGAACAGAGGAGGCAAGCAGGCTGGAACAGGTGGAGGTGGGCGTCAGCGGGGAGTTCAGGACAAGGGTACGAGGAAGGAAGTAGAGTAACAAAGGTAGTGGACCAATATGGTGTATACTTGCCCTTGAAGACTGATCCGTCTGAGGAGGAGAGAGCAGAAAAGAAACAGGGGGGACGGGTAAGGGGAGGAGGGGGGTCACAGACAATATTTTATTCAATGACTGTTTGAATAAAAATATTGTTTTTCTCAAAAGAAGGAAAATCAAGTCAGTCAAAACAGTAATGAACAACTGAGAACAGGAAACCAAAATGAATGACA
>NW_015745755.1:0-428 GCF_001515625.1 Sinocyclocheilus rhinocerous
ATACTTTTTGTTATTTGAAATAAAATAATAAAAACTCTTCCCTTATTTTATTTCAACTAGTTGCCAAGAAAACATTTCTCACTAGTTTCTCTAATTAGTTTAACTTGATGTACTTCAATTAATTAATAAAAACTACAGACATTTTGAAAAAAGAAAAATCTTTGTGGTTTAAGTCAGTAAAATGAAATGACTGAAATGGCTCCCATTTTTTTAAAGAAACTTTTTTACCTGTAAGAGGGTTAATGAGAAGTTTTTCAACCAAAGTTCACGAAAACCCTCTCCTTTCAATGCCAGTGTCAGAGAATCCAACACGTTTTTTGTGGGCCACGTACACACAGATGCTACCTCCTGCGTGCTTGCCGTTCTCTATTAAGGTAGTAGGTTAATTAATTTGAGTCCTGAGAGAATAACAGGTGTTAATTTCACGC
>NW_015745756.1:0-428 GCF_001515625.1 Sinocyclocheilus rhinocerous
AACAATTAATAACAATCACTCCGGCATGCATCTTTAATGAGACATACAGTGAATTTTAAACTCTACGCTTCCGTTAGACTAATAACTGATATTATTCAACAGTCTCTGGGTAAACCTCCGCTGGTTTTCGCCTCCTTCGGCTCAGGGAGACATCCGCTGTATTTCTTAATTCATGTTCTTTGACCTGCGAGAAGAAAGGGGCATGGAGACATGTACACAATTACTTTTACAGCTAATGTGCTCAATCAAACATCCACTAAAGCCCATTTGGGATGCGTCGTCCTTGGCCTTTATTGTGCCACAAATGGAGGTCAGAGAAAAGGAATTCACTGAATATCTTGGCATGGTGCCAGAGATCAAATGGTGCATTTTGGTCCACCATGGAACCAGGGAGCTTCTGTAAAGATGATATGAAACTGTACAGCTAC
>NW_015745757.1:0-428 GCF_001515625.1 Sinocyclocheilus rhinocerous
AGGAGAGTTCTGACACTGTTTATTCCAAAGTGACGATTTAAGGTGAAATAAATGAAAAACAATGCAAAATATTACAATATAATGCAATTACAAAAATACATACATACAAAATGTTTTATACTTGTGAATTAATTTGCATAATTTCAGGTGCTGTTGCTGGATCAATATGATGAATGCTCAGACAACTTTCATCAACGCTGGAATACAAAAAAAAAGAGTTGATGAATTGCATATTACCCTGATTATTAATCATAAATTTTTGATCATAACATGCAAATCTTCATAATCTGTGACATTTTAAAACATGATTCTGACCACTGATACACTACTGCATCTACTGTTACATTTCTAATATGTATTATGAATATTATAAGAAAAAAGCAAAAGACCTGTGTTCATGTATTAATCTATCTTCTCGTTGTCCACTA
>NW_015745758.1:0-428 GCF_001515625.1 Sinocyclocheilus rhinocerous
ATATGCTGATTTATTATATATGTTGGAAATAGTTGTGCTTCTTATTTTTTTTTTTTAAATGAGGAATACAAAATAGAAATAAAATAAAACAGCATTTATTCCAAATAGGAACCTTTTCTAACAATATAATTATTTACTATCACTTTTTATCAATTTAACTCATCCTTCATGAAAAAAACAAAAAAAATCTTCCAAAAAAAAAATTACAGCTTAAACTACATACTGCATATATAATATATAATAAAAATGACAAAAACACAAAAAATTGCTTTTTATTTTATACCATTCATAGATAAAAATTTGATCTTATTTATACTTTATATTTTATTTTTAAATTTTATATAAATGTTATATTTATGTTTATATTTTTTTTCTGTCTATATTTTATTTACAGTGGTGGCCAAAATTATTAGAACACTAGTATTTTC
>NW_015745759.1:0-428 GCF_001515625.1 Sinocyclocheilus rhinocerous
ATTTAGGATGGATCATATTAAGACGCGACAGCAGAAGTTCAAGAGAGGAAAGGAGAAGATGCTCAGTATGGCTCAGGAGTCTGGAGACGAGCAGAAACTCATCCAGCCCGACGACAACGATGATGATGATGGTATGATGTAGATCACGACAGTAGGAGAGTTTGATAGTGATAAAATAGTGTCCTTTCTTAGGAACTTCACCAACAGAACAGTAAAAAAACATGTTTAGCGTTCTTATATGTATGCATTTAACTGCATATTATTCAAATTTTCCATAAAGCAACCAGGAAAAGGTTTCATTTCCAATTTCACCGTCACCTCTGACGTGCTTTCATTAACACTCTGACATTTCATTTGCAGAGAGAAAGAAAAACAAGGTGCAAAAAAAGCAGTGGTGGAGGCCTTGGGTTGACCATGCGTCCAGTAGG
>NW_015745760.1:0-426 GCF_001515625.1 Sinocyclocheilus rhinocerous
ATGTAAATATTGCTTATTTAGCCCCTGATATATTTATGTTTATATACATAATCAAGAGAATCAACACATAATGCACTTTTATGCTTTTTCTTACAATTCATATTTCGTGACAAATCTATATTTTAATTAGTTTTGGAAAATAAACACCATTGCATAAGCAGCTTTTTTCTTTTTGTTTATGTATCTTTGTGCTTGTTGTCTTTCATGCTTCTGGCACTCACACACACATACACATCTTTCTCTATGTCTTTCCACGGTTGCTTCACGCTGCTGATTTCACACACACACACACACACACACACACACACATTCACATCCACTGGGAAAGCCTGTCAAACGGCTCTTTCTCTGTTTCCACCCACCTCCAATTAACAGCAGGGTTTGGCAACAAACACAATAATTAATTGAAACATTTAATTAGCATTC
>NW_015745761.1:0-428 GCF_001515625.1 Sinocyclocheilus rhinocerous
TGTGCATCTCTTTCTGACAGAGACAGATCTAGATTAGTTGTAGGAAAGATCAATATATCAAAGAAAATACAGAAGTGCTATGTCCTTAATAACAGTGCATTAAAAGTTTAGAATTGTCCTAATAAATAAATCTAGAGTGTCATGATTGTGTGTGGGCCTGTCTATGCACATTATGAGTCAGGTCAAAAGAGTTTAAAACAGTTATAATTTCTTAAGCAGTATTGATATCTGCATTATCTGTGTGAATATTAAAATCCCCAGCAATAGAAAAACAGTCAAACTTTGAGGAAATCATTGATAATAGTTCTGTAATGTCCTGGACAGTGGCTGGAGAGTATTTCGGAGGCCTGTAAATAATGATAAACAAAATGTGTGGAGCACATTTTAGCACAATACACAGATATTCAAAAGACAAGTAATCACCAAAT
>NW_015745762.1:0-428 GCF_001515625.1 Sinocyclocheilus rhinocerous
ATCTCTGCAACGCTTCAGCGTATTAAGACTAAATTTGGTACATGCCATCACTAGCATAACCAGGTGGTGCCTGCACAATTTAGGGCCAGCTTCACCTAGTGGTCAAACGATATGAACAATTTGCTAATATTTGGTAATTTCGACCGTTGACCATGCATCTCGCCTCTTTCTAATCATTGGATCCTAAAGAATCCAATAATATACAGTTTTTCACAGTCATACATTTAGTACATTTAGTACACCAGTTGTCCGATCTTCACCAAGATCACATCACATGATCTTGTACAGATCAACATCAGACCATGGTGACATAAACATGAAAAACATTTTGATATCTCAAATTTGCTACTTATAACTAGTCGTCAGAGGCATGCGTTGTGTTTAATGCAACCCAGTCTCATAAAAATACGTACCTCTGCGTACATTTC
>NW_015745763.1:0-428 GCF_001515625.1 Sinocyclocheilus rhinocerous
GACTCATTGGACCCCCGCTACCATATAAAAACAGTAATCTTTGGGATTTGTGTTGGAAAGGTTATCCAAACTGAGTAGTATTTATGTTGATTAAATGGGATCGTAACATGCTTTAAACAAACGATCTTATTTATTGCAAAATGTGACCTGAACTAGAAGGAGAATCGCAGTGTTCAATAGGCTTTTATTGAATTGTTTAATTGTTTTTTATCAGGCAGTATTCAGTGCCGTTCATCTTAAACCTTCCAGTCTGCCTCGTTCTCTTCCATGCCTTATATGTGGAAATCTGCACCATCTTTTGTCAGTTTAGGTGTCTCGTTTTGTCTTAGCCCAGAGGAAAGAGCCTACAGGAGAGGAAACTCAAGTGCCAAGATGTCTGTGTGCCTTAAAGCTGCCTGCCTTGTCTGATGAGGAGCCACTTTTAAGAA
>NW_015745764.1:0-428 GCF_001515625.1 Sinocyclocheilus rhinocerous
ACAAAATCAAGACTTTGTAAAAGAGCATAATAGGACCCTTTTAATGTTTGTTTATATTGAAGTTTTCAGATTGTATTTTTTTTTATGTGTTTGTATTTTATTTATATGCTTAATGCCTTTTCTTTTCAGCACTTTGGTGCCACTCTGTTGCTTTTAATCATGCTTTAGAAATAATTTTTGACTTGACTTGTGCACTGTTTTCTGTGCACACACACTTATCTTGTGCACAGAGAGCCGCGTTTCAGACAGCACATGAACACATAATTGAGTCCTCTTTTGCATGTCCTTACATTTAAATGGACACATACACACAAAATTATCTCAAAATACCTGCCTCCACAAGTATTCTCGCTGTCACAGTGTGTTGAAGACACAGGTGAACTAACTAATGTAATCAAAGGGGAGACAGAAACTAGGTCAAAGAACAA
>NW_015745765.1:0-428 GCF_001515625.1 Sinocyclocheilus rhinocerous
CCATGCCATGCCAAAGCAGCAGCTGTTGTTGAAAAAGGGGCATGTCTAAATCAGTGGTTTAAGCTGGCGCACATTCTAGAATGGATTCCATCTTTTACAGACCTTTTAAAGTGAATGTTTACATATCAAAAGTTTCACTTTAGTCTTTTAGGATCTTCAGCAAAATATTTCCAAACTCTTCTGGTAGATTGCTGAGACCTGCGCACTTAAATACACTCTCAACCATATCAGTCCACTCTAAACAAACAACACACCGCATATCAAAGTAAAGCAGCAATCTTCTGCATACATATTGTCCCTCGCTTTTCGAGACACCAACTTTGCCTCAAGACACTGATCAGACTTGCATGAGGTAGGTGTTCATTATTGGACTGTTATGGATGCGGTGTTGGGGGCTGCCATGTTAAAGATAGCTGTTCTACCCTGCC
>NW_015745766.1:0-428 GCF_001515625.1 Sinocyclocheilus rhinocerous
TTCAATATAAAATTAATCCGTGTTCACATTTTACCCCTTCTGAAGCGTATAAGTGCATTAAAAAGTAGATATCACTTTACATAACTTTACATTTACATTCAGCAGGAACCCAATTTTGGTATTATAGAGTCTTCCTACACTCACATTTCAGTGTCTAACATTTGAATCAGAATCAGAATAAGCTTTATTCACCAAGTGTGTGCAAACACAAGGAATTTGTTTTTGGTATATACAGTATATATATGACATTGAAAAAATTGTTATGCATCTGGAACAGAAGGAACATTTACATACAGATTTGTGCATAAGCTGTATAAATAAAACATATTTATATGTATTTACATAATACTTGAGAGAGAGACAATAATTAGTTATTAAGAAACGAATTACAGAAGACAGGTGGTAATTTCTGTGTTAGCTGTTTAAGC
>NW_015745767.1:0-427 GCF_001515625.1 Sinocyclocheilus rhinocerous
AAGGAAAACTTGAAATCGCATCATATGACCCCTTTAAATAAGTCAGACTATGCACAGCTACACTGAGAGCTTCAGATCATGCAACTCATGCTTGCAAGTTTGACAAGGTTCTACTCACATTTAGTGAAGCAGCTTTAGAGCAATTGATCAGTGACTAAATGCTCAAGCCATCAGCCATCAAAGAAATATTGATGTTGCTCTATAATAATGGTCTGTTATACATATTCTGGATTTATCACAAATCCATTGTACTTACTTTATGTTTATTAAAAAGCTTGACAAAGCACTCTTACCAATGAGTAATAGAACAGATGGTGTCATACTGTAGGTCAGAAATAGAGTGCAACAATAGGAAATACACCTGCTATCACTGACTACATTTCATGGACATCAGTAATCTAATTATTTACCTTATTCTAAATAAGAC
>NW_015745768.1:0-424 GCF_001515625.1 Sinocyclocheilus rhinocerous
TATCCATTTCAAACATTGATATAATATTCCCAGATGCAAAAATGTACAATTTATCTCTAAATTCTATAAATTACTGTCAAATATAAAGAGTGCTATTGTTAAAACCTTCCCACTGGTGGAACTGGCTTGATTTTTTACAGGGAAATATTGCGCTAATGAAATTAATTTATTCAAAATTATATTTATGCCATCCATCATCCATAAATCCTTCATATTTGTTATATAGATATTTATAACTTTTACTGTCATCTCAGGAGGGTTTCATATGCTGAGGAGAGAAAAGTACTGAAGAACAGCGCTAAAATAAAGTGAGAAATAAAAATGCTTCAAAATATCATTTTCTGTATTAAAAAAATATATAAAAAATACAAAATATTACATTTCACACACACACACACACACACACACACACACACAGGTTTGT
>NW_015745769.1:0-428 GCF_001515625.1 Sinocyclocheilus rhinocerous
ATTCATTCATTCATTTTTGCAGATCCTGCAGTCCATGGACCCCTGGTCTAGTATACATCACTGCATCAAAGAGAGAGCATAATGCCCAGGTATAGGCCCTCTTTTTTTAACATCAGCACTGTCCAAACCCTGATATACCTACATGTTCACATCTATACCACATAAATTGTGTTTTGTCTCTGGGACTTTCAAAGCACCGATCTTTGTAAAGTTGCTTTGAGACTGATCTGTCTTATCAATGGTGCAACAGAACTAAAATTGAATGGGACTGAATGGCATATCTACCACAAGAACATGAAGCATGCAGGAGATAGAAATATTCAAAACAAAAAGAAACACCGTGAGCAGAATTATGCGAGGAGCGTTCATTTATTATTGATGCATGATGAATAGCCGGGTCTCCGGTGCGCCATATTGAGTTTCAGTCC
>NW_015745770.1:0-428 GCF_001515625.1 Sinocyclocheilus rhinocerous
GCTACCGATCACTATCGGCCGATAATTGCTTTGGGATGTTTGATCAGTGTTCTCTAAAAAGGCTGATCTCATAAACCGATCTCAAGCTGATGACGCACCTGCCGTGAGAGGTTTGACATGACCTACAGTGGCACCTTCTCCGTCTGTCCAGCACGGGTGAAATAATTATAATGCTGAAGGTGAGGTACAATTCGTATTTCTTCATTAAATAACTTCTAATGTAATTTGAAAACTTTCTGTGAGACATAATTTCACAAACAGAGTGAGTGAATCACCTCCCCCTCTCTCTCTCTCTCTCTCTCTCAAAATGCGCAAATGGCTTCAAATCACTACACATCGCATCTGACTGTAAGCGAGCTGCACGCAGCAGGAATTGTCACTTGCAAAATTGAGGCAGTGTTAAATCGTCACTAAAGTTTATAAATTGC
>NW_015745771.1:0-428 GCF_001515625.1 Sinocyclocheilus rhinocerous
AACATAATGTTCTTTTTAGCAACATCATATGACCCCTTTAATAAGGTGTGTACTGAATTTGGTCCTCCAATGTTTTAGTGGCACATTAAGCCACGTTAAGTTTTTTAGAATGTCCCATCTGCACATGACCTAATTAATAAAGCATATTATTTGCAGAAAAGCAAAATAATCCAGAATGCGCTAAACTGCACATTAAGCGTTTTCTCCCCCATAGAAAATAGAAAACGCTTAACCTGGTGGCTTATAATGGACGAAAACAGTGATGTAAAAAGCCAAAATTCAATATAGGCTACAGTTTATTAAAAATATAGACTATAGCCTATGTAAAGGCAAGCAGACTGTAGACCAAATTCAGTAGGCTACACACATATTTATACAGTGACATAAAAAGCCTAAATTCGGTATAGTTTATTCAAAATAAAAATATA
>NW_015745772.1:0-428 GCF_001515625.1 Sinocyclocheilus rhinocerous
ATTCATGCACACTTGACTCAAACCTTGGACTCGGGAACACATCTGATGTCTCTTATGGCCGTCGCTGCCGCATTTGGCAATGGTTGGAGATTCTGGCTAATGTTTCCGGTGAACACATAAAACACAGACAGACAGATGAGAAGGTTCACATGAGGAAACTATGGCAACTAGGCCTTTAATTGATCTGAACAACATCTCAATGGCCACAAGGGTGTTGATATGCATTGTTAGGGCGTTCTGAGTGGTCGCATGTGCTATGATTAGTTGTAAAAGCATTACTAGGCTGTTGCTAGTGTGTTCTGGGTGGTCAGTAAATGTGCGGGCATATTAGCAAAAATTCGATACAAAAAGGCCCTTTGTCTAATGTCAGTAGTGTAGCACAGTATATGAAGCACAGTTCACACAGAAGTCACTTTCAAACCAAGCAG
>NW_015745773.1:0-428 GCF_001515625.1 Sinocyclocheilus rhinocerous
ATTTCTTACTATAAGGATTACAATGTTTTATTAATAAGGAGGAATAATTGAAAACAAGAATGATTTACCTTTTAATCATATTAAAAGTCTAGAATTTATTTTTTTTAATTATTGTGAATAAATAACTTTGTCATTACTACTACATACAGTATATATTTTCAATAAATAATATTAGTAATGATAATAAACAGCAGTAATAAATAACTTTATTAAAAACATTAAAACAATAATACATATGTTATTATAAAAATAAGAATAGTTCTATTAATAAGAAAGGTTCATGAGAAAACAGAAAGATCCTGCCTTTTAATTAAATTAGACGTCTAGAATTATTTTATTATGGATAAATGATTTTACTGTTATTACTACATTTTTATTTTCAATAAATAATATTAGTATTATTAAGTTCTTATATTATTATTATTTTT
>NW_015745774.1:0-428 GCF_001515625.1 Sinocyclocheilus rhinocerous
ATTTCATCAGATGTCAATTTCCATAAATGCCATGCTTGAAAAAAATCGCCTTAAACGGCTGCGACTAATGGCAACGACCTTGAAGAGTGCAGCAACACTTAAGAGCTACTTTCTGTCCGCAGCTTGACAGAAGGCATTTTGCGCATTGTAGGCCTATGCTGCTGATGTATTAAACTCATATTGGCCTATATATACATTTAGCTTAATGTGCGCTCCAGAACGAAACTTAACAGATGCAGGTAGTTCCTGAATGTTATGTCGCACTTTTATGAGATTAAGTCATCGCATGATGTGGGGCTTTCAACAAGACATTCCTTTAACCGCGAACGCGCTTTTGTCGTGCCCACGGAGGCCGTTTTCAAACTGGGCCACTCAATGCAGATGAGGCTTTGCATTAATTTACCCCACTAAGCTAATAAGAATGATTC
>NW_015745775.1:0-428 GCF_001515625.1 Sinocyclocheilus rhinocerous
ATTGTTGCAGACATTGAAATGTAAACTTTTATATGTTGTTTTATTTTGCATTGACAGTCAAATGCTTGTGTAATTGTCATTGCTTTTTAAAATTCTTTTTATATTTCTGTGAATTTGTATCAGGTAACTCCAAAGTCGTTCTAGAGTCATGACTCCCACAAATGTCACTGTCTTTACTGAATTCTACCTGCTGGGATTTCCAGGACTCCATCCACAGTATTATGGAGCCGTGGGAACCCTTTTGTTCTTTGTCTACTTGACACTAGCAGGAGGAAATTTCTTTATCATTTCATTTATTGCTTATGAGAGAAGCCTTCAGAAACCTACCTATTTAATCTTCTGTAATCTTGCAGTGTCTGATCTTGCTTTTGGAACCATCACGCTGCCTAAAGCCATTGCAAAATACTTTTTCAATAGCAGTGAGATAC
>NW_015745776.1:0-428 GCF_001515625.1 Sinocyclocheilus rhinocerous
AACATGTGCTCAGTGAATGAGCTGTGTCCACATCTCAGTGTGAGAAACACTAAAGACTTCAGATCAAACTGAAGGAAGACGAAAACATGCTGAATTTGAATATTCAGTGTGTGGACTTAAATATTGTTCTTGGACAGATTTTATTGCTTCACTGTCTTTTGCCAATTCACTTGAAGCCTTGGGCTGTGCAGCTAAACACCGTTTCCACTGAGAGAAAATCAAAAGGAACATGCAAATCATAATTGACTCTTGGCGTGTTTAATCATTAATGTCGGGATGCAGGATTGTCTGATGGCTGTCTAATCTAACCGGCTGCTGTTGAGGATGTCTTCTCTAATTAGCTGTTCAGATTGACCTGGTAAATCTCGCAAAATATTACTCTGATGCTGTTAAGAGGAGATACTGACGTGACAACAGCAAACTCAAAT
>NW_015745777.1:0-428 GCF_001515625.1 Sinocyclocheilus rhinocerous
ATGGGATTTCAATGCTCAATATTTCAACATTTATACATTTAAAATTATTTTGGAAGATTTTAAAATCACAAAGTCAGACTATGCAACAATGGTGGGAATTCAGAAAAGCACATGTAAAACAGTTTTGACAGCAGTACACTAGTAATGTCACTGTGAAATAGTTATTGTAAAACTCGAGGAGATAGTTGAGTCAACTAGAGATTGTGTCTATATGGAGGATCTCACAGCTAAAATGACTAAAAAGAGCTCAGCTATCATCGAGTCGCAGTCATGATGCTATCGTGCAAAAAAATTATAAATGCAGCACTGTGAAAAAAATAAATGTGGACATGATGCACCTGCAAAGCATCACAGAAGCTTTCCATCTACAGTCTGTAGAGGGCCTTCTCACGGGATCATCTGAAGACTGGAGAGCTGATGCGCTCGCT
>NW_015745778.1:0-428 GCF_001515625.1 Sinocyclocheilus rhinocerous
ACACAGCACAACGCATTACTGTAGGATCCCTCAGACAGTTATGTAATATCAGTCCATAACAAACGCTGTTCTCACCCAGCTGCATCTCCATGACGCTCATCTTATTTTCAGACGGGTAGAGGATCTTGGGAGGCTTGTCAGTCAGCGGTGCTGTGCGAGAAAACAAACAACAATGCAAATGATTAGTTGCATGACAATGCTGTCCATCTGTCAATTACACGTTAAATCCTAAACGAGAATGATTCGGCTGGATATGAACTGTTTTTGACATGCATAGTATCTCAACAAAAATGGAGTGAAGCTTTGAAGCTTCATGTACAGATTGTATTACGTAACTCCATATTCCACCCAGTCTGACAACCTCGTTCTCTCATCTGAGGTCACAGTGGACTGGCTACTTTATTTAGACTTTTTCTGTTCTCTGATGA
>NW_015745779.1:0-428 GCF_001515625.1 Sinocyclocheilus rhinocerous
AGAAACTTGGCAACAGCTTTGACCTCAGGCTCTGACTCAGGGAAGGGACCGCAGTACGTGTCATCGCAGGGGTGCAGGGATGCACCCTCATCTATCAGAGACAGCAAAGACAGCAGGTGTAAAAAAAATCGTATAGCTTTCTTTGTAATCATTTCATCTTTGCCTTTTCTGCTCTGAGTCTGTGGTCGTACACGACTAATACTTTCCTTCCATGACATTTTGCTGACTCATGGTCATTCTTTGTGTATTTTCTATCTCAATGTCAGGTATTATCTACCAGAGCATTAAGAGTGAACATTTTTAGACAGGCATTATTCCTGTGTCCTTCAAAAGCATATAAGAACAAAATTGAAAAGTTTGTATACTTTAAGTTGTAAAGTTGCCAAACTTTAAGTTGGCTTGAAAAAGCCTAGCCAGAAAGTTTGAAA
>NW_015745780.1:0-428 GCF_001515625.1 Sinocyclocheilus rhinocerous
ATTTTCAAGAGACATTTCAGGATATTTTAAAGAGCTTGAGTGATGACTACGTGAGAAAGAGGAGTGTGAGTTTGTTGGAAAAAAATGTAAATAATTAAATAATTTTGCAGTGTAAAAGATTTTTTCTCTATGTCCAGTATTTTTTTCTGCTATCTACAGTTATGATGCGTTTAAAATGAAACAATTTATTAAAAAGTAACATGAATGGTAGGTCCTTATCACAGAAATTTTATTTTACGCAATGCACATGCAAACGCACAAGCCTTTTTTCAACGCTCGCTGACATTTTGACGCTCGCTCTTCTGATCAGGTGGCGATAGAGTTACCTTCACGTGTCTGCGTCGTTAAACCCGATGTATCGTTCAGGTAAGTTGCTATAAACGTTTACTTTAAAGGCACAATATGTAAGATTTTTTTATTAAAATATC
>NW_015745781.1:0-428 GCF_001515625.1 Sinocyclocheilus rhinocerous
TGATTCCTGTCAGGTCTCTGCGGAGCCACTTTGTCCTGGAAATGAAAGCGGTAAAAAACTAAACCCTGGTACGAAGTATTCTGTCTCAAAACGACTCTCTCCCACTCTCGTTCACTTTCTGTCTCTCTGCCTCTGTGAATATTCATGCCTCAGTGAGTGTGTAATTCATATTTGTGCTACTTTACGTTCTTTGATGATGGCATCAAGTTTTTCAAACTGCCTGCCACACAGTGCTGTGTTCAAATCCAGTGTCAAACCATATAAAGCTCAGGAAAACGAAAGAGGAATGCAAAAATCAAGTGTTTGCATCTCCTCCAAGCCCTGTTTTGCTAGACAAGAAGGCTCGTTCTGGGCCCGTATTATCGTGGACACTCACCTTGCCAACGTACTGATAGTTACTTCCTGTGTATTCCTCCGACAGGAAGAAC
>NW_015745782.1:0-428 GCF_001515625.1 Sinocyclocheilus rhinocerous
AGCGGTGCATCCCAATCGCAGACATCACTGGTCAGATCTCTCAGAATTTTTCGACCTTGAACACTCACAGGAGCAGCAAACCCAAGCGGGTCAAACAGGCTATTAATAGCAGATAACACACCATGTCGGGTATATGGTTTCTCAGCATCAGCCACTTGAAAAGTGAGTGTATCTGCAACAAGATCCCATTTGAGGCCTAGACTCCGTTGCACAAAGGAAAGGTCTTGACCAACTTCAAGGTCCTGTAAGCCCATGGCAAGATCAACAGCAGGGAAGGCTTTCATAACCTCTAGTTTATTAGATGTGATTTTATGCAATTTAAGATTGGATTGGGCCAACATCTCTTGAGCTGCTTTCAGCACACTGATAGCTTCCTCTACTATGGGGAATGATTTGAGGCCATCGTCTACATAAAAGTGTCTTTCTAC
>NW_015745783.1:0-428 GCF_001515625.1 Sinocyclocheilus rhinocerous
AGTGAGTGTGTGTGTGTGTGTGTTTATGTTCTCCTTGACTGAATGCTTCAGGAAAGATGGCTTTCTGGCGTTCCAGACCAGCCGTTATAAGCTGCATTATTATGAAACTCCAACAGGAATCAAACTGGTGATGAACACAGACCTCGGCGTGCCGAACTGCAGAGACACACTGCAGCAGATCTACAGCACTGTAAGACACACACACACACACACAGTACTCTAGTACTCTCTGTCTTTACTCTGGTAACTGTCTCTCATTTGCAGCTGTATGTGGAGTACATTGTGAAGAACCCGCTGTGTGTGCTGGGCGAATCTCTCCAGAGCGATCTGTTCAACAGTAAACTGGACTCTTTCATCAGAGCGCTACCGTTCTTCAGCGTCCGCGCCGCCTGATCACAATAAAACATCAGCTTCTATTTATACTCAGC
>NW_015745784.1:0-428 GCF_001515625.1 Sinocyclocheilus rhinocerous
CCATACTTCCCCAGTTGACGGACTACATTAAGAATGGCAAACATTCTTTGTATTAGAAGTTTTTTGAAATGTTATGTTTAAATATGCAAATGTGGCATTGTCTAATTACATATGCACTCATTTGCATACATTTCCAGCACATAAATCTGATTGGATAAAGGAGAGTTCAAAATTCTTGTTTGATTTTGATTTTATTACTACATAAATCAGAAAAATATCTACAAAAAAAAAAAACTATTTTTTTTAAGAATAAAGTGTTGTATAAAATCAGGCAAATTGTATATGAACAAACCCCCCAGTCAAAGCATTCAGAAAATAGATAGGAATAAAACTGTAAAGTTTGGACTGTGTTAGTGATGCTGAAGTGGAGGTGGAAAAATCTCATTTTGAAAAAAATGGCCGTAAAGATCTTGATTGAAATCCAATTG
>NW_015745785.1:0-428 GCF_001515625.1 Sinocyclocheilus rhinocerous
CTGTTGTTTTATGCAATTGTGCTGTTAATGTCGTGCGGAGAAACCTACTGTACATTATGCATTCCTTCTGATCGCAATGACCGTTAAATGCAGGTAGTATTCACAGACCGATGTGCCTCTAAAACCCTTCTCGAACCAGCCTAACCAGTGTGGCGGGAGGAGCAAACGACAGACACAGTGGATGTGGCGTCAGGGCTTGGAGAAGCTATTATTTAAAAGAAATAATACATTAAATGTCCAAAATGGGGAATAAAGTGTCCTACGGGAAGAAGTGTCCAAAATAAACACGGGGTCTGGCGTCCTTGTTGTGCCAGGGAATCGTAAATGAAGGACAGTGTTCAGATAGGAGGGGTCCAGGTAAGGGGCAGGGTCTGGCAGCCGCACACGCTCCTCTCTCTCTGGTCTGGGGCGCGAGGGGTGGTGGCTTC
>NW_015745786.1:0-428 GCF_001515625.1 Sinocyclocheilus rhinocerous
CAAATTTGACCCAAAGTTGGGTTGAAATAACCCAGTATTTTTTAGTGTGTACCTTTACATATAATTATCAAGAGTGTATCATCATAAACAGGAGACAAATAACTCATACAAAAATGAATAATAAAAACAATGCTCAAAATGGGAGCTATAGAAAAGTTGTCAGGGTAATTGTCTGATCTTTTTTGCATCACAATATGCACATTATCTGGATCAACCAGAAAACTCTTAGCCTGACATGCCTAACTTAAGCCTTAAAAACACCATGCAAATTTGGTGTTTTTCTAATTCAAGTAAACAGGATACTTGCATGACTAAAAAATGTGAAAGAAAAGTATCACATGTGGTTCTTATTCTTGCAGAGAACTTGATAATTCATCATCTCCTCCTCTTCATCATGCTGCTGCTTCTTCATGTGCTGATGCTGTCGC
>NW_015745787.1:0-428 GCF_001515625.1 Sinocyclocheilus rhinocerous
AGGAAAAAAATACTATGGAAGTCAATGGCAACCACCAACTGTTTGAAAAAGTGTTTTATGAACATACCCACTTTATGAACACTAATTCATAAAGTGGGTAAAGCTGATTGAATTGTGGCATTGCACAGCATTTTATAATTTGTTTTTCTTTAAAGAAATTGGTGTTACCCAGTAAAGTTAGAAAACTGTGCAGCGAAACATTCAGGTGAACCATATATTGTTAACTAAAACTATCTAAAGTCATTTTTGTTAGTTAAAATAAAGTATAAATATTAGTTGAAAAACTATGAAAATTGGAAATTGTTTCCTCAAATAAGTTGAAGCTGAAGTACTCAAATTAAAACCGAAACAATATAAATAGGAATAGAAATGTGTGTGTGTGTGTGTACATATATATATATACAGTGGGTACGGAAAGTATTCAGACC
>NW_015745788.1:0-428 GCF_001515625.1 Sinocyclocheilus rhinocerous
CATCCATCAATCTTAAAGGAGGCTGCTGGTCACCATGGTTACCTCACGCTCTCATCGCAGAGGTGTGCGTGTGAAAGGCGACAGAATTACAGCTCGTTAGGACGAGGAAACGAGGACTGATTGAATCCTGATAGTGAAATGTGTTCATGTTTACTGCTCTGAAGGCCTTCACGAATGACTGAAATCATTCAACACATTCACTCTCACCTCAACTAAAGCAAACTTAACATTCCTAAAGCTGCTGCTACTCTCACACTTTCATCATTCACACATGATAGAAGCTGTGCTGTTTAGATGCACACTACTGTTCAAAAGTTTGAAGTTGGTAAGATTGGTTTTAATATTTTTGAAAGAAGTCTCTTCTGCTCACCAAGGCTGAATTGATTTGATCAAAAATACAATAAAAATCAGTAATATTGTGAAATATT
>NW_015745789.1:0-428 GCF_001515625.1 Sinocyclocheilus rhinocerous
CTGAAAATACTACACAAAATGAATCATAGCTGATCTTCTCACTCTCTCCCTGTAAACTGCTCAAATGGTGCCCAAATTTATATACGCACATTTAAAGTTCTCTGCCCATTTTAAATTTTTCCAGCGACAGGAACAGGAATCTGTACAGAGCCCATAAAAGGACATAGTGATGGGGGGAAAAAAGAGAAGGGAAGAAAAATTATACTTCAATGCTTTTGCATTCTCTCAAAATTTTGCATTCACCCAAAAAACTTTGCATTCACCTGAAAAACTTTTGTGATGAAAAATAATATGAGGTGGGAGGAAAATCTATATTTCAATGCTTTTGTGCGTGAACTCAAGGTTTCTCAGGGTAAATGTAAAACTTTTGTAATACTTTGCCCCAATAAACTCCTAATTTGCTGCTTATTAATAGTTAGTCAGGTAGT
>NW_015745790.1:0-428 GCF_001515625.1 Sinocyclocheilus rhinocerous
AGCTGGTTTAAGCTGGTCCTGAGCTGGTTATAAGCTGGTTATGAGGTAGTCCTGAGCAGGAGCTAGTTGCTTAGGACCAGAAAATGAATGACCAGCTTAAACCAGCTCATAACCAGCTTTTAACCATCTCAGGTCCAACTAATGACCATCTTAAAGCTCAAACCAGCTGCCTTGCTTCAAAACATACCAAACCAGCATGTGCGTTTTTTTTCCAACAGGGCTCTTATCCCAACATACAAATATATCAACAAATAGGCTAAGCAAGTATTCCTGAAAAAGTGCAAACACTGAGGCTCTGTGATGTTTGTTAGATGAAGCTGTTAAGTTAATCTAAACCTAAATCTACCACTAAAAGCATCTTCATTACAGACCTTGACTGAACAGAAGTTAAAGGGGTCATATGATGCTGCTAAAAAGAACATTATTTG
>NW_015745791.1:0-428 GCF_001515625.1 Sinocyclocheilus rhinocerous
AAAAAAAAATACAACAAGATGTTGATGATGTTATTGATTAAATAGCAATAAAATGCACAACCTCTGGAAACATGCGTTGCTGCAAATTTTTCTCTTTTTAAAAGCATGAACAGCAGTGGTTCTTAAATGTGCTGTGTACAGAAATATTCCATGCAAATGAATGATCATGCCTTTTCCCTTTTTTGGTTCTATATTCCAGGTGGCAGACAAACGGGTTGAACTGAATCACAACCACAAAGGTTACTGTCACATGCAGGCAAAGGATAAGGTGAGAATCTAAGTGCAGCGATGTTCATTAGACAAACAATAGACAAATCCACTAAAACCAAAAACAAGGCAGAGAACTCAGGCACAGGAACACATAACAGCTTTCATAAAGTAAAGCCACAACCAATAAACAAGGACTGAGACACAGGAGTAGAAATACA
>NW_015745792.1:0-428 GCF_001515625.1 Sinocyclocheilus rhinocerous
AATAAAACTCAAGGAATAATGGAAAAGAGCCAGTGGGACTTAAAACATATTCGTTTTACTTCTGGCCGGCTCACCAGGCTTGATGACTTTGTAGCCCAGTATCAGATTAGCCACACTGCACTCCTGAAGGAGTATGAGGACTCCGAAAGAGTTTTCCGAAGGAAGGTTCGAATATTTTAAGAAACGTGTCATTGAAGATGTGATGGGTATTAGTTTTTTTAAGGAAAAGACTATATTAGGAGAATTACATGTAGTTTCTCATTTCATTCTATGCTTTGATATGTAAACCAGATCTACAATTCCCTTACTTTATGTAGACTTACCGAGTAGAACAAGAAAGATGGAAAGAAAAGCAACAGAAAAAACGGGGAAGATATGTCACACCAATCCGCAAGCCTTTCCTTTTCAAGACATCAAACAAGAAGGTA
>NW_015745793.1:0-428 GCF_001515625.1 Sinocyclocheilus rhinocerous
TTTGAGAAATATACATTTTTCAGAATAGTGAAGGAATTTTTTTTTTTAAGTGAATTGTTTCTGCTCCATAAAGTGTTGTCGTGACGTACTTTCCCAGAATTAGACACGTGACATGTAGAGCTCATCTGATTCGTTAAAAAACTTGTGAAACGTTCTGAAAGACGTCGCATTCTTGAGCTGCTCCTCGATGTAATGTGCTAGAGCTGCCGCCTAGAGGACACCTATCGAATAACACCAATGACTTAAAGCTGGAGATGTTTTCACTCTATTAACGGTAGAAATATGATCCTAGACAAAATGGGGGGGTGGGGGAGATGTGAAAGCAAACATGGATAAGGCAGATTCTTTCATTGAGTCTTTTAATCACAAATGGCATCAACTCATTCTCACAAACAGCATCTTTGCCTTTCTCTCGCGCTTTTTTTTAA
>NW_015745794.1:0-428 GCF_001515625.1 Sinocyclocheilus rhinocerous
CATTCAGAAACGCCTCCAATGAACCATACATGGTGACAATAACTTTCTTTATGAATCATGAGAATGTATATGTTCTTAATGTATATGAGGCCCCTGGACAACTACTGTCCTGCAGATTTCAGCTCAAACCCTAATCAAACACACCTGAACCAGCTAATCAAGAGAGTTACTTGTAGGCGTGTTGAAGCAGAGTTGGAGATCCCGGCTCTAAATAATGGGGATACTGCATACAATGTCGCCCACATTTTAAAACACATCATGCTTGTTACAAATATTGTGGACATTTTACATGTTTATGTGATTATCCTGTGCCATAGGCTAATTTATTTTCCCAGTCAAACTGCATAGCTAAACATTCACTGGATATGAAATAAAATATCAAATGGTTGTCAAAGCAACTGTACAGCATTAATTAGGAAAATAGTGTG
>NW_015745795.1:0-428 GCF_001515625.1 Sinocyclocheilus rhinocerous
CAGCAGACTGGTGATGGAGAGTGATGAGAGAGGCTCCATGGAGATCAATAGCCATGGCTGCTACTCGACAGGTAAGCAAATTCAGTCCAGTGCATTGAGACACAGGATCAGACACGCAGACTGAGAGAAGAACAGATACTAAGGACAGAGCACTAATATTGTATTTGTAGCAGATGATGGTAGTGTAGCCTAAATATCCACTGGTTGTTGTGGTTTTATTACTGATTTGTGAAATAATAATAATAACTTTATTAGCATTAGGCTACATAGATAGCAAACATAATACTGATTATAAATATTGTATTAATAAAAACCACCTCCACCAGTGTTATTTTAGTTTCAATGAGATACCATTATAATTTTTATTAGTAGTTTGAATTAGTTTAGATTTTATTTTCCAGTTTTAATTTTAAGTTTAGTTAAAGTTT
>NW_015745796.1:0-428 GCF_001515625.1 Sinocyclocheilus rhinocerous
TCAATAATGTACAGCATCACGCAGCATGGTGTCAGCTGAATTTTTAATGCTGAAAGTGCCTGCGATCTCTTCTGCTCTTTGAGGTTTCTGACTTATCAAATATGTATTTTCCTCTTGTAGCAACATATCTGTATTCAACACCTGAGCAGCTGTGTAAAAGACTACAAGACTTCTGCAAGCGTCCACAGTTAGTCAGACAACATGTTACTCAGGTAAACAATGTTAATTTAGCTGGGAATCAAATCAAGCACAAAGACTTCTACAGAGAATTCTAGTCATAAATTCTAGTGCTTTTTAGTCATAAAATTCTGTGACTACATGAATAAACATTCATCAAGGAAACTACATACAACTGGTGGGTCACAAGTCTGTTCTAAGGGAAAAAAGCAATGCTACATGCAAAAATGCTGCTCTATAAGCATGCACAG
>NW_015745797.1:0-428 GCF_001515625.1 Sinocyclocheilus rhinocerous
ATGAAGATTTAAATAAATACACTTTAAGTATTCAATATATAAGATTGCATACAAGTACTGATCAGTGATCAGGGGCCGGTTTCATAAAAGGTTTAGACTAGTCTTGCAAGTTAATCCTCAATTTTTTTTCTTTAAGATGGGTCATATGTATTTAATTCTGTTACACAAAAACGTAGATTAGTCTACATTGAATCCAAAAAATAAGATTACAGCTTGGCTAACTGCTAGTTGGTCAGACTAGTTTTAAGACACTGTCTTAACACAGAGAATACGTTTAAGCAACTGGCCCCAGATTAATAATGTTTTGACCAATGCATTAAATATGATGCATATAGAATTATATGGCTAATGTGTGCTCGGCTACAGTGTGCATCTGGATAAACATTGCCAGTTGATGCTCTTCTCCATCATTTGATTTTCATTTGATT
>NW_015745798.1:0-428 GCF_001515625.1 Sinocyclocheilus rhinocerous
ATTCCAAATCGGTATAGGACTTTCATATTTGGGCAACTATCCCTTTAAACCATGTAGTATAAACCTTTTTTTGGTTGAATTCCTGATGCTAATAATCCACAGTTGACCACAAGTGTCCTGTTTTGTGATCCTTGGGCCCACTGTCAGACAGCAGTCATGGCAAAAGGACATATTATTAATCAGCGGAGAGCCAATGAAGTGGCCAAACATATGAAGTAGAGTGTGAGAGATACTGCTATCCCACATGCTCCACCACAATCCTTGGCATTTTCCTGTAAGAACAAATATACAACAAAACAGTCATTTGTACATAGTATTTAGTCATTTAATTTAATTAGAATATATATACATACATTATATATATATATATTTCTATATATTTCTGGTCAAAATTTTACATACACTTTGCAGTATCTGCAAAATGTTAA
>NW_015745799.1:0-428 GCF_001515625.1 Sinocyclocheilus rhinocerous
CCCAGTGTGTCAGCCATGTAAATAAGCACCTCCTCAAAGTAGAACACAACCTCCTCCTGCTCAACCGCTAACTCAACCCTAGAAAATGAGACATCCAGGGGTCTCAGTTGGAGTGAAGGGCCCTTTTGCTTACCTGAACTTCTCAATGATAGCCCATGATGACCTTGCGATCAGTTGCACATCACTCAATCATTTGCTTTTTAAATCATATCCCCTTGAGTGGCGTCATATTCTGGAGAAAATTTAATTATGCATGTTAATGAATGTACATCCAAGGAAGGATCAATGATATGTGAAATGGAAGGAAATAAATGGATGTTGCCTTATTTACTCACATTAGACGTGGTTTCCACATCATTTAATCTGAAAAACAATCAAACCAACTGTATGAATATTTAAGAGCTAAGCTCTTTGTTGTGGCACTTACA
>NW_015745800.1:0-428 GCF_001515625.1 Sinocyclocheilus rhinocerous
CCCTTTCACAAACCGATCCATCTCCCATTCTAAGTTACGTCCTTTCGCTGTTTACAGTTTTATTTTTTTATTTTTTCTGCTGATGACCGCGCGCCCCACACTTTGAGAACCACTGTTTTAATCGGTGACATGTTGTTTATAAATCCCACTGAGTGTCACTATTTCTTCGGTGTCTACTGTTGACGACTGTTTGCTATCCATATTTAAATCGAATCGACAGAAACAGGCGATGTTTTGGTTAACGGTACCAACTTTAAAGGTCTCAACTGGCAAGCGTTTGAATTTTTTTTTGTCCAATAGGTTTCAGTAACCTACTTTCTGTTGGCAACAATCCAGTTCTCAATGTAAATTTTCCAAAGGGCAATTAATTATGCATGTTACGTACGCTGTGCTACGTAAGTTCGTTTATGCATATGTTATTGCATATG
>NW_015745801.1:0-428 GCF_001515625.1 Sinocyclocheilus rhinocerous
TTGTGCCTGACCTTATTGAATATGCATTTGTAGGAGTTTCCCTTTGAGACACAAAATTTATGGGAGGAGAGAATTAAAATGAATCATGCAACGCGATTTACTAATGTTTGCGCTCGTCAAATTACTAGTATTTGCACCATTATTTAATGCCCCAAAAAAGCATGTCTTAAACTGTGTCGTAAGTAGATCACCCCGCACCTGATGAGCATCGGCTGTGCTTATTTGCGACTACACTACTTTGCACTGCGCTTGGTATATTGACTGCATCCGAAAACTGAAAAATGCTGCCTTCGTAGGACGCATTCCAAGGTAAGAAAGGCATAAAGGCACATCCAAATCCAAAGTTAGCTTCACTTCCTGTCTCATGAGATACCTTCATATGATCGATTTTTGAAGGCAGCATAGATGTATCCTTTGCTGCCTTTGAT
>NW_015745802.1:0-428 GCF_001515625.1 Sinocyclocheilus rhinocerous
CAGCGACTTAACACTGCTTTTGTGCTGCAGGGTCACATTTGTAATAATATTTTCTAGCAGAATGATCCATGTCTTCCTGCCCAGTCATCAGCATTTCTCATATTTTTATTTATTTATTTTTAAATGTAGTAAATGACAAACTGTCTGTATTTACATGACCACGGTAACATCAATATAATGCATGGCCTTTAATGGCTTATTAAATTGGGTAACACTTTACTTAAGGCTTTTATATATAATGCATTATAAAGGTATTTTTAATGCATTGATTATGCTTTATAATGCACCTTATAATGCATTGTGTGATCTCATGAATAATCGTAACCACATTATAATACTTGTCTATTCATTGTTACACCTTTAGAAAGTATAATTAAATTAAAACACATGATAAACAAACCTTCAAATATTATAATGCATTTTAACTT
>NW_015745803.1:0-428 GCF_001515625.1 Sinocyclocheilus rhinocerous
GGGCATTTCTCAATGAAGGAGGGAGAAAACCTTGTTGAAACGATTCTGCATACATATCCAATAATGGACCTATTAGTTTCTCTTTGTATTCCTTATAGATGTCAATTGGGAGTCCATCCGGGCCCGACGCTTTACCGCCCCTCATACTGAGAATTGCATTGGAAATCTCTTCTAATTCCAATACTCTGTCTAACTTCATTCCTATCTCTTCAGAGACAGAGGGAATTTCCAACCCATCTAAAAAGTTATTTTGATTATAGGAGCTTATAGGAAATTCCGACTGATACAGAGATTTATAAAATGAGACAAATGTATAGTTAATCTCACCTGGATCTATAGTAATTCCTCCTTTTTCATTCCTAATTTCATTAATAGCTTTTTCTGATATTAATTTCTTAAGTTGCCAGGCCAGTAGTTTACTGG
The DNA here is from genome assembly GCF_001515625.1 of Sinocyclocheilus rhinocerous. Classification (NCBI taxonomy): domain Eukaryota; kingdom Metazoa; phylum Chordata; class Actinopteri; order Cypriniformes; family Cyprinidae; genus Sinocyclocheilus; species Sinocyclocheilus rhinocerous. The sequence continues at coordinate 424 of NW_015745803.1, forward strand.
GTTTT
>NW_015745804.1:0-428 GCF_001515625.1 Sinocyclocheilus rhinocerous
CTCAAGTACACTGTAATCAGTACAGAAGCTTTGTTTGGAATGGCATCCTACCACACAACTCCTACTATATTGCAGTATGCTGTGTGTAAACTGTGAATAGTACGTGAATTTTCTGTATGCATGGAATGCCGGATTACCTGCTACATTTGATGTATGCATCTGAAGACACTGCATGGGATACTGGTTCCCAGAATACAACGCGCTAAATGTGACGTTATATATAATGCATTTGTAACATTCTATGTGGTATCATGGTACACTAATGTGCCAGTCGTTTTAAATGAAGTGGAGAGACGGGATCTTAGGCCTACTTCTGACACTCACTGAATACTATCAAGTTCTGGTAAGTTTTTACATTTTACACAAAGTTCTAAAGCCATATAGCCAAAATCACGTCGTAACCAGCCTACTCGAAACTTACTTAAAAT
>NW_015745805.1:0-428 GCF_001515625.1 Sinocyclocheilus rhinocerous
CTCAGGTGACTGGAAAAACACTATGAAGACTGTCATCATCTCCATGATTCGGGACCAATCTCAGACAGGAAAGAGTCTCAGAGATGGTGTTTGTTCAGGCCCTACAGTAGAGACGTGAAGACGACACGAGAGTCTGAATCCACTGAAATCACTGATGGACTACAGTGTGGAGGTGTGCACATATGAACACACATACCACGCTCATCACGTTATCACTGTCTCCATAGAGAGCTGCAGGAATGATGCATTTTTGTAGGTCAAAACCCAGAAACAAGTTGAACATCTCCAGTTCCAACGTCAATGGGTTCTGAATGGGTTTTTGGTTAAACATCTGAAATAAGGTCTGTGATTAATAAAAGCTCAAAATATTTCCATGTTTCATTCTATGACACGATACATCAGTAATACTCCTTGTGTTTTTTTTAAGC
>NW_015745806.1:0-428 GCF_001515625.1 Sinocyclocheilus rhinocerous
CTGACACTCTCTTTACCCAGACCAAGACGATAATTTACAGCGATACCACCTTCCTCTTTCATCCCATTCTCTTCCATCTCTTGCCCTTCCTATGTCTTTCAGTTCTTCTGTTCTCCTCATTATGTCCGCAAACGTCCTCTTTCTTTCTAGCCACAGTACAGGAACAGGTGTGTGATTGCCTGCCTAGAGTCAGAGCCACAATCCCCCTGTTCCCATTATCAACCGATAATGATATGTGACCAAATATGAAATGACCTGTGATTCTGACTCCTTTTCTCTTGCGATTAGTCTGGCTAAGGTAAGTTCTTTAGTTCATGTTCTTTAGGTTATCAAAGCAATGCAAATACATGAGTCTGATCTATTATGCAGCTTAATCACTGAAAATGGCTCATTTGCATAACAACAATATATCCTCACTATGGAGGACA
>NW_015745807.1:0-428 GCF_001515625.1 Sinocyclocheilus rhinocerous
AGCAATCAAAACCAACAAAAGAGCAATAATAAGCAAGTGCTATGAATATAATCCAGTTATCATTTATACATTATTTTTGCTTGAACGTCAATGTTGAAAGTATATTTGTGTGTTTGAGTGCAATAAGAAGCATGTGAGAGAAAAAAGTATTTGCACTAACCCCCTTACATAATATAGCTCAACTAATTTGTACCTGTGATTGGAAGCAATCCATGGAAAACCAATGATGTCTTGTTCTTTCCAGAACTTTCAAAACCAATTAGACTTTAACCTCTGAACGTACACAGAGACATACATCCACGTATACCTTTACTGCATAATAATCCTGTATAAACATTAAAACCAATCTTACCTAAACAGGGAAATTCGATATCTTTAACATATTCACCAGGTTGTAAACATTTAAACCCATCTGTCAGGCCTGTAGA
>NW_015745808.1:0-428 GCF_001515625.1 Sinocyclocheilus rhinocerous
AAACGGTAATACTAACCGTGGGGAATTTTATCATGATTTATCATCCAACCGGTAATCGTTCCATCCCTAGCTTGGAGTTCAGTCCAAAATTTCCAAATTTTGGTCTCATCAGACCATAGCACCTTTTGCCAGAAGGTATCAGACTCTTCCAAATGTGTTTTTGCATAGTGCAAATGAGACAGGAGAGTGTGACACTTTTTTAGGAAAGGCTTCTTTCGTGCCACCCTGCCATACAGGCCAGCTTTGTGTAAAGCTTGGGAGATAGTTGTCACATGCACAGACTGACCAGACCCAGCCATAAAGCCTTGTAAGTCCTTCAAAGTTGCCTTTGGCCTCCTAGCTTCTTATATCAATGTCCTCCTGGACCAGGAGCCAGGAGTCCTGGTAGAGGTCTACACGGAGGACCCGAGACCCGAGGACCCGGGATC
>NW_015745809.1:0-428 GCF_001515625.1 Sinocyclocheilus rhinocerous
CTGGGTCTGCTGTTTGTCTGGACCTTCTCCTTCATCTGGACCATTCCTCCTGTCCTGGGCTGGAGCAGCTACACCGTCAGCAAGATCGGCACCACCTGCGAACCCAACTGGTGAGGAGCGCAAACACTCATTTATCACACCGCGGGGTCATCTCACTATTACATTAAGGCAGAAAGACTAATTACAGCGTCTTCAAATGCTTCCCCTTACACATGTTTAATCTCACATCTTGATTAAATTTTAAAAAGTACATGCATTTAAAAAAAATTTTTTTTAATGTTTTTTGAAGATCAAATTTCAACATTACACAAAAATCAAAACAATGAGTAAAGAAGAAAAACTAACCAACAAAACAATAATATTAATAATACATATAATAATAGTATATATATTGCAATTTAACAAACACATGTATACTGTATACAGCT
>NW_015745810.1:0-428 GCF_001515625.1 Sinocyclocheilus rhinocerous
CTAAATGTCTCCTTTGTGTTCCACATAAGAAAGTACGTTTGGAACAGCATGAGAGTGAGTAAATGATGACAGAATTTTCATTTCGGGTGAACTAGTCCTTTAGAGTAACATTTTCACTTTTTACAGTGTATCAGTAACTATCAATCATTTAAAATCAATGATGAGTACATGTACACACATTGGCCATACAGTATGAAAAAACAAGTTTCTGAATGCACTCCTCCATCAAAATAAGGAATCCTTGAAGGTGGGGTATGAATGGTTGACTTGATTAGGTCTGTGCCCCCTCAAATAGGGGGACGTGCCATGATAGATGAGACAGAGCAGCCTCTAAATGTGCTTTGTCAATCATGCTGACATCTAACAAGGAGCCAATTACCACGTTTCAGCCCCTGGCACGGGGCAGGATGTGATTAATAAGACATTAC
>NW_015745811.1:0-428 GCF_001515625.1 Sinocyclocheilus rhinocerous
AAGCACTACTTTTTTGGTTTTCAAGGACTAAAAATCAGAGATCACAATATCATTGTTATCTTTCAAATTCGAATAAATAAACTTCTAAAACAAAATGTTACAAATAAAGTGCTGCACATGCAAAGCATGCAATGGCAACTTTAACATTTGAAAGGACGCTTGTAAATGATAACAGCGCAACACAAAGCGCGTCAGACTTTACATGCTTTCCCAAATGCACGTGATTGAAAACCCAAACAAACAGCACATGCAATAAAAGACCGAGCAATATAATGCAAGCACCATCAAAGGTTTTACCACAAAGTCAACTTTATACTGATATCGCGAGACCGCTTTTCACCTCAATGAGTAATATCGCGAGATCTCGTGCGCTGCTAAAAGCCAGACGAAACGGCTCTGTATTTATATCAGACGCGCTGCATTGTTAA
>NW_015745812.1:0-428 GCF_001515625.1 Sinocyclocheilus rhinocerous
CGAGGCCTGTGACCTCCTGATGGAAATCGAGCGGCTCGACATGCTGGACACGTACATCGACGAAAACGCCTACGCTAAAGTCTGCCTGTACCTGACCAGGTGAGGCGCGGTTACCCACAGTGCATCTGAGCACGCGTCTCTGAGTGTGTCGTCCCGCTCTGATCTGTGTTTGTGTCTCCAGCTGTGTGAGTTACGTCCCCGAGCCGGAGAACTCGGCTCTGCTGAAATGCGCTCTCAACATCTTCCGCAAGTTTAACCGTCACCCAGAAGCCCTCAGGCTTGCGCTGATGCTTAATGACGTGGAGCTGGTGGAGAACATCTTTACTTCCTGCAAGGACATGTAGGACGCACGTGAAAAATCCTAAAACTGAATCTCAAACTGGTTTGCATGGATAGTAACAGTGCGTCTGCTGTGTGTGTGTGTGTGT
>NW_015745813.1:0-428 GCF_001515625.1 Sinocyclocheilus rhinocerous
CGTGTGTTTAGATGTGTTGAGAAATGTTAGTGGATCATGTTCATGTTCATACATAGTTCACGTGTTGAACTACAGCTGTAGGTACTCTGTTAGGACACCTGTATGAACTTCAGGACAAATGACTGCATACATCCACAGGACTGAAGTCACAGCATAATTGTCTCAGAAAGATAGTTCTGAGAAAACCTGAACTACATCATTTGTTTGCAAATGCCAGTTGTTTGATGTTTTGTATAATGCAAAGACATTCACATTTTTGGTGTGACTTAGGCTAAATGTCCAAGTACTTTTTAGTGTATAAAAAGTATATATTTAAATCTCTATATTTTGGACATTTCTCAAAATACAGATGACTTCTTGTTTCAGGAAGGGTTCGTTTTTCTTGTAACTTAACCTGAAGGATACTGTACTGGAACACAAAAACTCAA
>NW_015745814.1:0-428 GCF_001515625.1 Sinocyclocheilus rhinocerous
AATAATGTTCTTTTTAGCAACATCATATGACCCCTTTAAGCAACTACCATGCTTTTACAACAAAACCATTTTGTACGCATTAATTATGGTCAGAACGAGTGGTTGAAGAATCCTACCTGAAGAATGACGGTGAAATACACCACAATGAGCGTGGTACCAAGCATTAGATTCTTCTCTGGGATCTTTTTCTCATCCAAAATGGCTGCTAGTCCGTACGCCACTGCTCCTCGCAGGCCACCGTAGCCCATTACAAACTGGTCCATGATGTCAATAGGAATCAGACGAGACTTATTCAAGACCCAGTTGAGGAAGAAAACACCTGCATATAAAAAAAATCCACAACTGATGTCAGTTTTTATGACCATACTCTTAATAGGGTTATCGGAAGCGTCTACAAGGAATTAATGACTTTAACTCACCCATGAACC
>NW_015745815.1:0-428 GCF_001515625.1 Sinocyclocheilus rhinocerous
CTTCAACATTTTTACAACCTCGCCTTTGTTCTGTTGTCAGAGCGCTACGCTAGTGAAAAGCAAAAGTCTGTCTGCGTCCCTCCATCTCTTGTTCGTTTGGCCCCTGGGTCACGCTTCAACAATGACCCGCGCTTCTGAATCAAGGGCTCAAGTTCAGCCCGTGGCCTTCGACCCGAAATCCGATCTCAGTTTCAGCCTACATCAAAGCATGGCTAATCAGGGCTTGTGGAAACCGTATAGCGCTTTGGGCTAATTTGGCGGACTAGCATGCACAGACATTTACACACATGTGATAAGGCCTCTAACGTGACTAGATTACACCAGAGATGTGTAACGGTGATTCAGAGTTCACTACTGAGAGGCTGCTTCCTTCGCTATAAACATATATAATGCTGAAGCATGTCTCTGAGTCATATACAAACGCTAGC
>NW_015745816.1:0-428 GCF_001515625.1 Sinocyclocheilus rhinocerous
TGGGTGGGAGGAGAAAATCACTGACATTTTAGATTCAGATGGCAATAATATACCCAGCTGGCTTTTGTAAATGCTGAAAATACATTACGTCCCCTTGAGAAACAATTAGCGTGTGAATAGGGCAGTACACAGGATTCACCTTGATGAGTAAATCAAGTCCAAATACGTATATAAACTGCTGGCATCCCTGTTAATGTGTAATGGCTAATGCAGAATACTTAAATATCAACATTATGCATGAGTCTCTTGAGGTCTGACCTCTCCTCTGCTCCTCTGGGCTTTGGAAAGACTGAATCAGGTGCGTTTACCTGCTGTAGGGATAAAGGTGAGCCTTCAGGTCCGTGCCTCGAACAAATGCTTTTTACACCCTCAACCGCTGCCTCACATATGAACTCAATGCAAAAGGTCCTTCGAAGTAATTATATGGA
>NW_015745817.1:0-428 GCF_001515625.1 Sinocyclocheilus rhinocerous
TAATAACCTTATTAATAATATTACTATTAATAAAGCAGAATAGCCATGAACGCAACGCACTAATGCACGTTAAGCTTTTTCTCCCCCATAGAAAACAGTTACAGAAAACGCTTAAGGTAGGCTAATGGACAAAGACGGTAAAAAAATAAGACAAAATCTGGTACACAATTTATTAATAATATATATATTATGCACAGGAAAGCAGACGAGCCCAGAATATGAATGGAATACGTAAAGTTTCACGTATTTTCTCCCCTGTAGAAAAACATTATAAACTCTTAACGTGGCTTAATGGATTACCGCATTGTTTTCCTGTACATAGTATAAATTAAATATAAAATTTGGGCTTTTTATATCACTGTCTTCTAGGGGTTGCACCGAATCTAGTCAACTTCAATGCTCTGCCATGACGCTTTAAGCTTGACATC
>NW_015745818.1:0-428 GCF_001515625.1 Sinocyclocheilus rhinocerous
TAATTTTATAAAAGCACTTATTGTTGGGAGCTGTAAAGCTTTTTAAAATCATTATTTTACAGTCGTTTAAGCATTTTAGGGTTTATGACATTGCTCTCTCATGGTGACAACGTTATTTATACATATAAGTTAATTATATTGGATGTAATCATTTTGAAAATATCAGAAACTAATTTTTGGCACATTAAAATCATATTAACACCGTCTTGGATACATTATTTTTTTTACAAATTGTGGTAACCCAGATTTATTTGTATTTTTTTATTAAAATAAAAGTAAAGAAAATTTTAATAAAATAAAAATGTTTTAATTACATTACATCACAAACCTTACCCACTTCAACTACTGAACCTGGAATGTGTGATGATTGTCATACTTGAATGTGATATATACACTCACCGGCCACTTTATTAGGTACACCTGTTCAA
>NW_015745819.1:0-428 GCF_001515625.1 Sinocyclocheilus rhinocerous
CTTTGTAAAAGAGCATAATAGGACCCCTTTAAAAAGTATCACTCTACTGAGACTGCACTGTTGAAAGTTTTAAATGATGTTTTAGTAACCTGTGATTCTGGCAATTATGCTGTGCTTGTGCTCTTAGATTTGACTGCTGCATTTGATACGGTGGATCATGATGTTCTTATTGCCCAGTTGGAGCACTGTGCAGGCATTAAAGTAAGTGCCCTGAATTGGTTTAAATCTTATTTTTTCTAACAGAAGTTTTTCAGTTAACATTGGAGAGCATTTTTCTAGTGATGCTTTTTTTATCATGTGGAGTTCCTCAGGGATCCGTTTTGGCTCCCATTCTTTTTTTCTTTATACATGCTCCCACTTGGTTCTATTTTTAGGAAATATGGGCTGTCATTCCACTGTTATGCTGATGACACCCAAGTTTATCTGCC
>NW_015745820.1:0-428 GCF_001515625.1 Sinocyclocheilus rhinocerous
AGAGAGAGAGAGAGAGAGAGAGAGATCTAGCTTTCAAATGACCAGAGCTTATAAGGTCAGCTGTGGAAACTAAAACCCATTTCTCCATGCATGAGCATGTACTCACACTCTGAGGGAAACTTTCCCTTCGCAGAGGGTGAGAGAGACAAAGAGAGAATACAAAATTATATTTTGCAAATACTGTCCTGCTGGCAGCCACTTTATCTTTACCATTAGAATAAATGGAAGTGGAGGGGCGATTGACGTACAGCTGGAATGCAGATGAATCTGAGAGAGTGTGCGACGAGATAGTTGTGATGCATTGAAACTTCCTCGGATTCAATCATTTCCATTCGGTTCCGCAGTGCGAAGAACACAATTCCAGAGGGGGGGAGGAGAGCAGGCGGAAGTACAAAGCCAGAGCGGATAGTAGGACAAGAAGTGATCCT
>NW_015745821.1:0-428 GCF_001515625.1 Sinocyclocheilus rhinocerous
TATACATTGACATTACTTAACACTTGGATTAAAGGTGCAATCGAGAGAGCAATGCCCATTCCAGTAACATAACCAATAAAATAATAAATCAGTAATTCTCAGAATCCATTTTAGAGCCCCAGCACAAGCACAGTGGATTTTCTGTGTTAAACTTACTTCAAGGCAATCAGTTTACTCATTACCTCTTTGCATGCATGTATAAAGCCTGTGTGTGTTGTCCGTATTTTGACCATACATATACACAGAGAAAAATCTGTGATAAATTTACACTGCTCGGTGTCTATATAAGTCAAGTCACAAAGCATTTTTGCATTTCATGAGATACAGCCCAAAATGTGTGTCTTATCAAACCCCACACTAGTGGTCCATACTAGAATGGAGGCAGATGTGAACGCAGATTTGGGGTTAATTGACTTTACTGCATTGCA
>NW_015745822.1:0-428 GCF_001515625.1 Sinocyclocheilus rhinocerous
ATCCTCATAGTGGCTTAAAAGGGACATTTTCAATTTGGAATGTTTATTTATTGTTCAATGACGAGGAATTTTTTTCTCCAAACAGAATTATCAAATCGACTGTCCACATTCTGTGCTCTTGAAAGTGGCTGTATTAAACCTGATCATCTGTAGCTTGATTTATGTTGAAGATTGTAAAGCCAGTAGCATTGTATTGTAAGCATAAAGGAGAAAAGTCTGAATTGTAATTGTGGTGTGACTGCTAGTTTAAATAATGTAAACAGGGAACCATAATTGAACACACTGGAAGTCACCATTGAAAACATAGTACTTCAGCTGCAAAATAAACTAATTTTAGCATTATAGAATCCAAGTGGGCATGTAAAGATCACTTGATATGGTTTACAAACCATAGAAAGTGAAACCTAATTACGGCTTGCAAAACATGA
>NW_015745823.1:0-428 GCF_001515625.1 Sinocyclocheilus rhinocerous
CATATCGCTGCTCTAAAGCTGACCCTCTGATCGGATTCAAATGAATGATCGTTTTGAGATCAAAAGATCATCTGTTTTTCAGAGATGGATGCTCATGTGAACAACTACATCGACTGTGTAGAATAAAAAAATAAAAAATAAAAAATACGACTGATTAAAGATCAGCCCCAGGTTATCCACTCTGACCACATTCCCACAAAATTTCCTTTTGGTCTACAACTTTCTAGGATTTCCATTCACATTATTTTTCTTCTGTTTGTCCATGTCTAATAGTTGAAACATATCTCTCTTGAGTAGTTCTTCTTGGCAGTCGCCACTTACTGGTCTGCAATGGGATGAATTTGGAACAGATTGCAGATTAAACGTGAGGAGGTAATTAGGCATAAAGAGGAGATAATTTTGCTCCAGCCAGGCTCCTGTTGTTTTAA
>NW_015745824.1:0-428 GCF_001515625.1 Sinocyclocheilus rhinocerous
TAACTAAAACTGAAATAAAAATTAATAAAAACTATATAGACATATCTATAAAAAATACTAAAAATGACAAAAAACACAACAAAATTACTAAAACTTTAACTAAAATTAAAACTAAAAATATAAAAATAAAAACTGTTTCGAAACAAAGTTATATATATATATAGACACACATGCACTGTTATTTTAGCATAACTGAGAGAGAGTACATATATATATAACTTTATTTTTGAAACAGTTTTTATTTTTACATTTTCAGTTTTAATTTTAGTTACAGTTTTAGTAATTTTGTTGTGTTTTTTGTCATTTTTAGTATTTTTTTATAGATATGTCTATATAGTTTTTATTAATTTTTATTTCAGTTTTCGTTATTGTAGTACATTTAAATTAAATTAAATTAAATTAAATTAAGAAATATTGCTTTGGAAAGT
>NW_015745825.1:0-428 GCF_001515625.1 Sinocyclocheilus rhinocerous
TATTCTGAAAGTCACTGTAAGCATCTGATGTTCCATCAGACACAATCAGTGCCCTCATAGTGTGGCGGAGTGGCAATCATAGTGCTTCCTGTGGATTAGGCTGTATATACAGTGCCTGTGTAATCTGATGGCTGCCTGTGAGAGCGGCCACAGCAGCGTGCAGAGTGCAGCAGTGGAGCTTTTGTCTGAATGAATAGAGCATCGTGTGTTTCTTCAGTGGCGCTCTGGAGGAAAACAATAGTGTGATTCTGAGTTGAACTGCAGAAAGCATGACATGATGAGTCACACACACATTCTCACGTCACACACGTTTACAAACACGCACATGCACTCACACACATGCAACCTTTCAAACATACAAATAAGTATCAAATATAAGGTACAAAGTGAAAGTGATGTGACATGTGGCCAAGTATGGTGACCCATAC
>NW_015745826.1:0-428 GCF_001515625.1 Sinocyclocheilus rhinocerous
TCTATATTTCTGCATAAATATAACCCAAAACATCATCAGATTTTCGCACAAGTCCTGAAAGTGAACAAAGAGAACCCAATCAAACAAATTAGACAAAAATATTTTCTTTGTCATTTATTTATTGAGAAAAATTATCCAGTGTTGCATATCTGTGCGTTGTAAAAGCATGTGAATCTTTGCTTTCAGTATCTGGGGTGGCCCCCTTTTGCTGCAATAACTGCAGCTTAACATTTCATGTAACTGCTGATCAGTCCTGCACAATGACTTGTAGGAATTTTAGCACGTTCCTCAGTACAGAACCACTTCTACTCTATGATGATGGTGGGTTTCCTCCTACGAACTGCTAGCTTCAGCTATCCTGGCCCAGATGCAGTAAAACAGGGCCAAACCATGATATTACCACCACCATGTTTCACAGATGGGATAAG
>NW_015745827.1:0-428 GCF_001515625.1 Sinocyclocheilus rhinocerous
AAAGCGCTATATAAATAAAGGTGACTTGACTTGACTTGACCTGGATGAACAAATCCGCCTCGCCGCTCGAACCGAACCCGCTCCGCTGGGAGGCCCAGAAGGTAAAACCTACGTACCCACCTCCTTACGATCCTCCCTTCTGGGCTCCCTTCATGCTTCCCCAGACTAACGGACAGACTGAGCATAAGTTACAGGAGATTGAGAAATATCTCTGGGCCTACTGTCACATCAACCAGCACAGCTGGAACCGATTCCTCCCATGGGCCGAGTATGCATAGAATTCCCTCAAGCAATCCACCACCGGTCTCACCCCGTTCCAGTGCATACTCTGCTACCATCCCCCTCTATTCCCCTGGACAGAATAACCCTCAGACGTTCCAGCTGTAGACCACTGGTTCCGAGTGAGCGAGAGAGTTTGGGACTCAGCT
>NW_015745828.1:0-428 GCF_001515625.1 Sinocyclocheilus rhinocerous
TCTAAAGTGTTTTTGAAAAATCACATACCCTGCCTTTAATGAGGCAGAATATCACTGATCTGCTCACATGAAATAATTCCTCAGGAAATACAGAAACTTCTGACATGATGACAACAGTAACAGATATGGTTTAAGAGCTTTATTAATTCTTCAGCTGTACATAAAATGCCAGGAGGAACCCAGTCATTAGATAAAGCACATGGCTGATGGTGTGAAGAGCACTGTCGCCCTCTGTCTGCTGGGAGCCTGAGGCAGAGGGCTGCTGTTCCTTTTCTGTATTTCTTTTTTATTTATTTTTTCAATGCTGAGGAACAAAATCATTTTCAGAAATGTCAACTTAAAATGGTTACAAAACATACAAATTGACAAAACAATAAAACAAAACATGAAACCGACGGATATCAAAAAAATGACAACAAAGTAATTGC
>NW_015745829.1:0-428 GCF_001515625.1 Sinocyclocheilus rhinocerous
AAACAATCAAGTTTTGTTTTAAAAAGTATTTAAAACAATACAATACAATATTACAAATAAACAAATAGTTTCTGTTGTATTTGATATACAACAGAAAAATAATATATGAATGAATTCAAGAAAAATTCGTTTTTAATACTTTAAAAACCTGTCGGCTTCAGCGATTTCATTAGATGTTAATACTACGGTACAATAAAATTACTATATTTTGTATCACGATATTTAGATGGTACTTCAAAGTATACCATTAAAAAAACAAAAAAAACATGTTAATACCACAGTACTTTTTTGTTTGTTTTATGCACATGTATCTTTCATAAATAAACTTATTTTTTATAAATACCACTGCTTGTTTAGTAGGCGACAGTTGTTCATTTAATGCTGTCAAAAATCAACGATTGAAAAGCATAAAAGCTACATAAAGAAAT
>NW_015745830.1:0-428 GCF_001515625.1 Sinocyclocheilus rhinocerous
TGATGGTTTCATTCTAAACATGGTGATTATCTCTAAGATGGACACTGGTAGAAATTCCCCAACGCACCTGACTTAAGCTGAATTGTGTCTCACCGAAATTATCCTCAAGTGACTTTTCTGACCGCAAACTGCGAAAGCTCTGACCGCACTGGAGAACCAGGCCTAAGACAATTCAGTTAAGAATTTCAGCTACCCGATGTCAGGTTGCAGGTTTCATCTGTCACTTCTCCTGCACATGTTTTTTGCTTTTGTTTTCCCATTTCAATGTTTTCAAAGCAGCTGATTGCAAAAGACAATATCAATACGTACACGCGCACACAGCTGATTTTCATACTTTCATACTTTCATTTTCTTTGCTCCTATATCTACTTCTCATTTTTGTCTTTTTATTGCTAGTGTGTTTTGTCGCTTTGACTTTACGTTTTTTC
>NW_015745831.1:0-428 GCF_001515625.1 Sinocyclocheilus rhinocerous
TTTTTATTAGTTCTTTTTAAATATGCCTATATTGTTTTTTATTACGTATATTTCAGTTTTAGCTATGTTATTTTAGCACATCAAGTTACACTTAATGAAAATGAGAAATAGCTGAATTTTTTTAAATTGTTTTACTTTATTTCAGTTAACGTTTATTTTATTTCAAGTAACAAGTATGTAAGTATGTTTGTTTTAGTTAACTACAGTATAGTAACCCTGTCCCAGATTTCTATTTGTGCTATTTCAGAGTTAACATTTTAATACGATTTAAAAATGTACTAGTGTAACTCAACATATAACAGAGACATTAAACTGAACAATAGACATTGTAACAGACCAAATGAGCGTTTAGACGTGCAGTTGTATTTGTTCGTCTGTTCATATGAACAGAGCTGTTTGTTGTGGGTTAAATAGAAGGTCATTTCCTA
>NW_015745832.1:0-428 GCF_001515625.1 Sinocyclocheilus rhinocerous
TATTGCCTCATATCGTATCACTTATAAAGAATATATCGATATATCGTACAAACTCGATATACCGCCCAGCCTTACCCTGACCCAATCTCACTGGACTGGACAGATATTATCTTGGACCCCACATCAAATCTTAAGACCCTACTGAAGCTTCCCAGAGCCAGTTTTTCTCTGCTACCCATGCACAATCCTCATCTCCATTCTGTTGATTCACCAGGGTTTGAGTATTGGCTCCAGTACTGTAGACCAAACATCAATGCATTCCCATCATTAAATCTGAACACAACGACACCCTACAGACGTGGAGCTCATGAGCCGATAGGTCAGTGAGAGATTTTTCAGATACAGCTGAAGGCTAGACATGATCAGATCAACGAAAACACATCTTAAAGGGATAGTTCACCCAAAAATGAAAACTAGCCCATGATTTA
>NW_015745833.1:0-428 GCF_001515625.1 Sinocyclocheilus rhinocerous
TCGCGATCTCGATTCCATTTCGATTTATCGTGCAGCCCTAGCGCAAAGACCACTCCCTCATAACCACCAAAAAGCTGTGACTCACTTCAGTTCATCGCGATCTCAAAAAGTTCCGTTCTAATCAATAAGGCTCTCTGCACAAATACTAATTTGAGCATTTACTAAATATACTGACAATATCAGACGGGGCCCCCTGATTCCCCGGGCCCCTTAGTGGCCTTACCTCGCCTATTGGTTAAGTCGGGCCCTTAATTCATAATGTAATAAGAATGAGACAAGAAATATTAGGCTAACAAATTTTTTACAAATTAGGCATGCAATTAGGAGTGAATGTGTGCATATTTTAAAATAAAACTTTTATTATTTAATTCCTTATTTCTTTAACAGAAAATGGAGGAACTGGTTTATGCTGGGACCAGACTCTCCCA
>NW_015745834.1:0-428 GCF_001515625.1 Sinocyclocheilus rhinocerous
TTTGTCTTGAACAGACTTTTCTGACCATAACTGTAAGAATAATACTGTCTCCTCATCACGCCAGTTCACACGCTTTCCGTCTTTTGACATTTTTTACTTTTCTCTCACCGGCTGCTGTTTACACGACACGCGTTTCCTGTTACTGACGTGACATGATGAGCCTCGCTGCTCAATTTCTGGGCTGTCTGTTGCCAAGCATCCAGCAGCAACAAGTAAACACTGCTACATTTCACACTGAACAAACTTAGCACTGCAATGCGGGGTTAACACCGCAAATGCGATGCTAACCCTGCTCCGGAGCATAACCCGGAGTAACCCGGGTAATTTCATAACCTCGGGTAAAAAGCAGTGCTAACACCACTTTCAAATTACAGGTGTGAAACGCTTCTTTAAAGGGGTCATATGATGCTATTTTAAAGATCATTATT
>NW_015745835.1:0-428 GCF_001515625.1 Sinocyclocheilus rhinocerous
TAAAATATATTTATAATCTATTGCTAATCGACATAGCCTTTTTTTATGGTATAGAATATATTTTCTACCTCATTCTGTGATATGAAGCCACATCAGATCACAAAAGGAAGTTATTTCAAAACATTTGACATTTTGTGGAGTAAAAACATGTTATAATATTTTTGTTGGACAACAGTCATTACAAGGGAAGAAGTTTGGCGTGTGTTGCTTTTTCAAATGCACGTTATAAGTGGGGAGGTGTTTCCTCATCTCAGCGAGTGAACAATTTCAAAATCCTAATAGTTCCAAGTAGACTCTGCAATACACATCGCCCCACACTTAACCTCACAGTATTTGCATCATAGCAGCTTTTTGAGTGCTCAGATCAATTCTGCCTGAAGCAGCAGTGAGAGGACTTAATTAAAATTAGAGCCATTACCCCATGTTTT
>NW_015745836.1:0-428 GCF_001515625.1 Sinocyclocheilus rhinocerous
TGCATTTGACAGTATATCTTTGAGTGGAGTTTCTATGCTTACTAATTGTTGAAACCTGTAATACCAGATTTTTCTGCTTTGGAACACTTTAGAATGAGGGTTTCTCCTAATTATCTAAAGCTATATTCATAGTTAAGACTAGAAGGGAACAAGGAAACGATTGTTGCCAGGGCTTGTTATGAGAAAAAAACAAAAGCAAATTATTTGTTTAGTTGGTCTAGGTGTGCCTTTTTTCTAATGCAACACCACATAACATAGGAGTAGATGGGGAAAACCGGCATGGTAATTATTTGTGAAGTCAACAGTTTTAATATGTTGTGCATCCAAATATTTCTAAGCCTGTTGTCATATTGTTGAATGTTTTGAACTGGTAATAAATTGCTTTCAGTCTGCATGAGGTTGAGGTTGATCCGCAGCTGCAGAAGTCA
>NW_015745837.1:0-428 GCF_001515625.1 Sinocyclocheilus rhinocerous
TGAATCGATTTTCAACCGGCTTGCGGTTAATCGTTACATCCCTATTATTAACTGTATGTTGTTGTTATCTTTACTTTGATTTTGTGATTTTCACCATAATACGGAAAAAGTATAAAGTTTATTATAATAAAGTTTATTACTTTATTATCACATTCAATGTTAAGGAAAAGAACCATCATGACAGAAACGCCGGCTTTCCTCAGCACTAGTTCTTTGGTGTCGGTTTGGTATGTCCCTACCCAAAGACTCGAGAGGTGAACTGGGCCTCATCATTTCTGTTTCCCGTAAAGAACCAGTAGGATGTTATGCGTGCACAGTCAACACAAAATGAACAAATCCCTCGCTGAGACAACTCGATGTTTCCTAGTCATATTAAAGATTCGTTAAAATTGAACGAATCGTTCATGAACGACACATCACTACATTCC
>NW_015745839.1:0-428 GCF_001515625.1 Sinocyclocheilus rhinocerous
AGCAGGTATTAGCTCAGAGACCTCGGTGGTCCCTGCTAGCCATTACTTTCCCCTACAGCTGCAGTAAGATCCGCACTGTGAATCTGCCACACTGCCTCATTCATCAGCCACCCCATCCGCACCAACACACACACATTCCAATAACACACACACACACACATGTACAGCTCGCCGCTCACTAGAAGTTCAGCACATCCACACAAAGTGTTCCAACACAGAGAGAGATGAGCAGAAAGGAAAACACGGCGTGATGAAAGCCGTTGTTTATTACTTACGATCGGCACGCTTGCGGTTCTTTCATGCTCTCGACTGAAGCGTCTCCGGTCAACGGTGCAACTTCCTGCCGCCCGCCTGTCTTACAGGAAGTGTTTAAATGTTGGCAGGAGAGTTGTGGAATGGCCTGTGGAAACAGAGAGGACGGGGTCAGA
>NW_015745840.1:0-428 GCF_001515625.1 Sinocyclocheilus rhinocerous
GATTTTGTTAAACCTTTGGTCCATGCATATAATTGTACCAAACATGAATCCACAGGATTTTCTCCGTATGAGCTGATGTTTGGCCGTCAACCCCGGTTACCGCTTGATCTTGCTTTTGGATTACCTGGTAAAGACAGTTCGCCAGTATTTCATTTGCAGTACGTTCAACATCTTAAGTCTCACTTAAAGGAGAGTTATGAGGTTGCTTCACAAAATGCACGAAAAATTGCTGACAGGAACAAAATCCGGTATGACAAGCATGTGATCAATTCTTCTTTGGAAGTTGGAGATCGTGTGTTAGTAAGGAATGTCCGTATCCGCGGAAAGCATAAGTTAGCAGACAGATGGGAATCTGAAATCTATGTTGTTGTGAAGCAAGCTGCTGATCTACCAGTATACACTGTCCGTCCGGAGACAAAGGATGGTCC
>NW_015745841.1:0-428 GCF_001515625.1 Sinocyclocheilus rhinocerous
TCCAACAGTCACTGAACTGAGGAAACAGTTCAACTCGAACCAATAAGCCATTGATATGCGCATGTGTGAACTGAGAGCTTGAATGAAGGGGAGAAATGAAAGTTTTTATGATTTGTCATGGTTTATGTAAAAAGGTGAGCGGATAAAGACGAGTTTATTCACTTTATATGCTTTAGAGATGTAAAACATCCACACTTCGCATCATTATTGAGTGCTTTAATGATATTATTGCTTATATGTTTCGTCATTGCATGATTATGTAAACAAACTATAAACTGAACCAGTTCATTGAATCGAACTGTCCGAAAGAACCAGTTTGTGGAAAAGAATCAGGTTTCCCCGTTTGCCTGAGACTCTGGATTACAGGTAATAATGTTGTATAAAATGTTCAGTTTCTTGCACAGACCGATCGTTTCGCTTCATAAGAC
>NW_015745842.1:0-428 GCF_001515625.1 Sinocyclocheilus rhinocerous
ATCCTGACGGTATAAATTAGAATTCAGACACACAGATTATATTAGGGGTGTCTGTCATGCGGAACTGCAGCGAGATGTGCGGAATATTTTAAGGATACAAAGAGGAGAGCAGAGAAGAGGAATGAGAAAGAGAAAAGGGGGATGGGGGAAATATTCCTTAGCACTCTGTGAAGGAACACATTTTTAGAGTTAGTACCAATTATTTTTACCAAAATAAGTGCATATACGTATGTGTGCGCAACTTTTTTGTATATATACTATATAAGTTGTATCGCAGGACTCTTCTACCTGTATCTGATAGGTCAAATGTGTTTGTATATGTATGTGTGTGTGTGTGTGAGAGGAAGGCTCAGGCCACACACTGCCTCCTCGTGGGCACCGTGCCCATATTGGCATTAACTCTACCACTCTACATGGTTTTTAGTTCC
>NW_015745843.1:0-428 GCF_001515625.1 Sinocyclocheilus rhinocerous
TGTTTTACATCTGTTCTATCCAGCATATGAAGACACATGGTGAGATAAAGATATTCTGCATAACAGAATGACCCAGAAACTCACATGCACAGACACAGATTTGTGCAGATGTAATTTTCCACTGAAAGCCTCATATTGCTGTTTTTCCTCTAAGGCCCAATGAAGAAAGATGAGCGTGTGTGTGTGTTGTATTATATTGTGGTGTAAAGCGTGAAAAACGATTCTTCAAAACATAATGAGCGAGTGTTGTTCGCCGTGCACACACTCATCTCTCTACAGTAGTTTCTCTCAGGTGATCCCTCTATTTTTCACTTTTTTCTCCTGCTGTGAGTAAAAAATCTCTCAGGTGTTTCTCTTCAGATCGTATCTCTCTCCTGCTCTCCATCCGTCCTTTCATCCTAACAAACCCCATTGCCCATCTCCATCCC
>NW_015745844.1:0-429 GCF_001515625.1 Sinocyclocheilus rhinocerous
AAAAATACAGATGTTATAATAACGCAGCAGTGCTTTTTTCATCATATTTGTTCAACAGTAGGCATAATTCAATTTAAAATGGTTTTCGTAATTCATATGGCTTCGAAAATGCACAGGCGATTTAAGAAATCACTTAATAATGTAGATTAAAATATAGTACAAATCTGCCATAAACATAGCATTATAATGAGGACTTTATAGAACGTGAAATCTATAGTAAATTCTGTCTGCTTTCTTTGCCCGTGTTTCAGTGCGCTGTCATGAAAGCGCATCAAGGCTGGAGCTCTCTCTCACTCTTTCTCTCTCACTATAGCTCGTAACTTAAAGTTTACCTGCATTTGAATCCCTTTGTACCCTTATGTATCTAAGTTATCTGATTAATACCATAGGATGTGTCATAGAACGGGCTTCAGTTTATTGGCATAAAGT
>NW_015745845.1:0-429 GCF_001515625.1 Sinocyclocheilus rhinocerous
AAAACAAAGTAATTGGCTTTACTTATTTCAAAAAGTAACTCAGATATTTTCTCGTAAATTAAAAGTAATGTGCTATTATTCTAGTTACTTGAAAAAAATGATCTGATTACATAACTCGAGTTACTTGTAATGCGTTACACCCAACACTGTAGATATCCATGAGCACATCTGCATATTCAGTTGCATCTGTGAAACAATCTGCACCTCTTATGAATGAACAGAAATGTTCTGATCAAATATTACTGTAACCTTGTTGAATAATCAATCTAATAAATATATACATATTTATTCAATATATTGCTATTACTCAGTAATTTGTTAATTTTATGATTATAAGTCCATGGATCTGGCCATTATCAGTAGTTCCAGAGTGCAACTGATTGGCTCCAGGGCTCTTCTGAGGGTCAGATGTAGTCAGAACTAGGCTTG
>NW_015745846.1:0-428 GCF_001515625.1 Sinocyclocheilus rhinocerous
AACATCTAGACAGACCAGGGACTTATGTGAGGATCCTGTTCGTGATTAGTACATTAGTACATACAATCACTCAGGATAAGTACAAATGATCTAAAGTTCAAAATCAATTGTCCACATAAAGCTGTTTTTGTTGTTTTACCTTCAATCAGTAGTGACATAATTGGCCCAGTGTATGAGGAGATTAGTAGTGAGTTAGTGTCAAGATGATAAAATTCATGTTAAGGGATTTTATCAAGAATCACTGCCGATTTCTACGGTTTGTAGATCTTCTTCCTGCTATTCAGCTGTCATTCACTCTAGAAAGCTCTCGCCAGAGGAATGCACTCAAGCTGAATGTACGATCATACCTGTTTTACTTTAGAACAGACCGCTATGACCTACTGATTCATCATACTGTGGTGTACAGGAGGTCATATTCTTTGAAGTCT
>NW_015745847.1:0-429 GCF_001515625.1 Sinocyclocheilus rhinocerous
AAATAAATAAAATAAGAATATTAAATAATATTAAAGAAAATACAAAATATAATAAAAATAAAGGACTCCTTAGGAAGTCAAACTACTTATGACTTAAAGAAATGAAATGAAATAAAATAAAATACGAAATAAAAATAAAGGACTCTTCAGGAAGTCAAACTACTAATGATTTAATAAAAATAACCCAAAACGTTAAACTGACATGCCAGAAAGTATCTGAAGAATGAATGAATGAATGAATGAAATGATAAACATTTTAAACTATCTGTGCTTAATATTAGAGAAACGTATGTGAAGAAACACTGAACTGTAGTTTTAAACCTTGTAAAACAACGTTTGTGCTGAGAAATCAGATTTTCCTTGATTCTTTGATATTAAAGAACTTTGAAACACTGTAACGTTCAAATCTCAAAACCTGCTACACTGCAA
>NW_015745848.1:0-428 GCF_001515625.1 Sinocyclocheilus rhinocerous
CTGAGAGTGTGAGAGTGTTTCCTTTTATGTTTGCTTCACCACTGGAGACAATCTTGTTCTGGCCCTTGAACCACATATAATTCCAGTTTTTTGAATCTTGAATGTCACACTGCAAAGAGACTTTTTCACCATGAAACGCTTCTGTCCAATCAGACTGGACTTGTGGTTTAGGTGGTTCTGAAGGAAGAGAGGAAATGAACCAAACTGTAAGGTAAATGTGTTCAAACAGATAATACATATCCTTATACTAACACTAAGCCTATATGCACACTACTGTTCAAAAGTTTGGGGTCAGTAATTATTATTTTATTTAGTACTTGAAGGATGCATTCAATTGAACAAAAATGACTCTACATTGATGATAATGAATTATTATTGAGCACCAAATTAGCATATTATACTGATTTCTGAAGGATCATGTGACACTG
>NW_015745849.1:0-429 GCF_001515625.1 Sinocyclocheilus rhinocerous
AAACGCTTCAAAGAGGCTCAGAAGCACGTGGGCGGCTGCTGCAGGTGCTGACCGACTGCTTGTTTTGTTTAATGCAATTGAGATATGTTTTCCCCAGCGCATAACATATTTTACTGTTGTAGCCTAAGTCTATACTTTGTAAATGTTATGAATTGAAAGTCAAGTGCACATTTGCATTTTGCAAAAACAAGTGAGTTGCTGTTACTTCAAAGACGAAGCAAAATAATGTCTTTTTTTTTCCTAATACACATTGGCCACAATTATTGGACCCCTTTTATTCAATACTTTTTGCAACCTCCATTTGCTAATCTCTTAAAATGCCTGATGAGGATAGAGAAAACCTCATTATTGCCCTTATGGTGGAAATGGGAATTTTCAATGCTTTAGCCATTTTCTTTCAGGCAATAAAGCAATAAGCCCCAAGAAGCC
>NW_015745850.1:0-429 GCF_001515625.1 Sinocyclocheilus rhinocerous
AAATAAAAAAATATATAGCTTTTATTTTTTGTTTACACAAAAAAATATTCAATAATAATACAAAAAGAGCTGTATAGCTACATTACTGACGCAATTTAAAAGTAAAAAAAAAAAAAGATAATAAAAATATAAAAAAGAGTCAGAAATAAAAAAAATAAAGCAAAAAGTCAATAAGTGAGTAATTATAATTATTTGACTTCTTTTAATTAATGATTTAGAATTAATTTCTAAGAAGCTGCTTTAAAATATGTGTTGTAAAAATGCTTTCAAAATACATGTAAACTGAATTGAAAATTCAAATAAATAGTCATATCTGTCATTTAAATAAATAAATAAACTAACAAACAAACAAATAAATAAATACACTTGATTTATGCTACCATTCAAAGTTTGGGGTCTATAAGATTTTTTTTTTTATGTTTTTTTTTT
>NW_015745851.1:0-428 GCF_001515625.1 Sinocyclocheilus rhinocerous
GTTGCTGAATTGGCAGATTTCCACTTCACAATTAGATATCGCCCAGGTCGTGAAAATATTGATGCTAAAACTGAATCAGTCCTGAATATGAATGCAAACTGTCTGGAACAAAACCAAAAGTGAAACAGCTTAAAACATACAGCCTAAAAACAAAATGCCTGTTTCGTGACTGGGGAAACTTACCATTAACCAGAATGGTATCCTCTGCCGAACCACTTCCACCCGCACACAGTTGGTCCTACCAGAGAAACATAAAGGAATAGTCTTGCGAGAGCTTCATGATGAAATTAACTCATCCGTGAACGTTTCTTTTGGCCGCATATGCAGGCAGACATTGAGAATTATGTCACAAAAACATGCAGACCCAGGTGAAAAAGACGTAGTATTAAATGTATTAAAGGGGTCATATGATGCGATTTCAATTTTTC
>NW_015745852.1:0-429 GCF_001515625.1 Sinocyclocheilus rhinocerous
TAACCCTTGTGTTGTTCTAATGCCATATGCCCTTCTTTCTTTTTCGGACGCAAAATAAGAGAAAAACAAATGTTTTGTGCATGCTTGTCCATATAATGGCTTTTGCAGAAAGTATGCAGAATGATCCCATGCAACATAATTGTTCGGTGGATATATGACAGGGTTTAGTGTAAAACAAACCGAAATGTAATTTATTATTTAACGAATATCCTGACCTTGACCTTTGGTCTCTGTGCAGGACTGCGCATTCATGAGTCTCTATTAGCACAGCAGTTCACTCCGACTCGCCCAGGAAAAGCACACAAGTTGTGAAAAAACATGATAATGTATCTGTTGTGCTCATCCCAACAACAAGTTTTATACAACAACTTTGCATCTTTTTTAAAAAGCTTGATGCTGATCGTCATACAATCAGTGCTGGGTAGTAAC
>NW_015745853.1:0-429 GCF_001515625.1 Sinocyclocheilus rhinocerous
CAGTCTGGACATTCCAATCAGACCAACATGCAAATCAGACGGCAAAATCACCCTCCCTCTCCAACACACTAAGAAACCAATCTAAACGCTGGTGAAAAGGGTGCGATGTATAGCGAACATACAATAAGACACTGATTTTCAGAGGCATCAAGACAATGTGTATCAATGTCTATTTATGTGTATCAGGGGCGTACATGCATGCACAAATAGAGCAACCCACATACACATGGTAGTGTGAGCCCTGGTGTTCACATGGCTCATTACCCAATCTAATGGATGTGGCTTATTTATTCAACCGACCGAAGCTACACCTTTATGTAGCTAATTAAATGAGGATTGCCAAAAACCTTTATCATATTGTTTTTAAATAAAGTTAATTATAAATATTACTGCAATTTAAACCCTAAAACTACACCTAAAAGAAAAAAA